>NC_031777.1:27173750-27359228 GCF_001522545.3 Parus major | reverse complement strand
TTTTTTTTTTTTATCTCAGCCAGTGAAAGACCCTGTGTATGTCCTTTGACCCATGGCCTCACATGATGAAGTGAGACCAATAGTGGAGGATGTAGAATTGAAGTAGCTGCTACTAAAAAGTAGAGGTATCAGAATGAGCCCCTTGTCCTGGTGATCAGCCTGTGTGATTCTTTGGGCAAGGCACAATTGTTAAAATTTGCAAAATTTGTAAAACTGATGCATATGTGTATCAAAATAAATTTAAAACATGAGCTTTATGATACTCTTTTTTCGTACTTTTGAGGGGTCCTTGCTCAAGCCAAGGAAGATTGACCATTCCCTCTCATCCACAAAAGGCCTTTGTCTCTAAAAGTATTTTATATTTCAAATTTTTGCAACGTATTTGTGTTGAATTTAGCAAGAGCCAAGCTCAGCAACTAAATACCAGTGAGGTGGGAGAACCTCTATTTTTACAACCTTGTTTGCATTTTAAAGTGATAGCAAATACTAGCAAAGAGGAACACGATTTTCTAGATGTTATAGTTCAAATTAACTTTCCCAGTCAATATTTAGTCAAGGTCTTGATGGTTAAAGTTAACTGTCCAAGTCAATGTTTAGTCAAGGTAATGACTTGGTTTTTATAAACACTATCCGAGCATTCTTGCAGAATTAATCAGAGTTGCTTGCTCAGCCAATTACTTAGGAATAAAGCTCTGTTATTACTTGGTCTCTCCTATGTCCTGTTCTGTTTGGTGTTATTTCAGCAGTGCTTGCCTTCAGCCCTTCTGTAGCTCCATTCTTACAGCACCAGCTCTGTCTTTAAGGGATTTGTTTGCCTGATGGTTTTGGGATGGTAAAGGAAGTCCTGCACTAATCTGTTTTTATGGGTAGGAAGATGAGGTGTGGAGGTGCCAGGTGCTGGCTCCCAGGAGGAGGTACAACATGTAGTGCAAAAGCAACATTTATTTATGTCCAAGGAAGTTTTCAGGAGCCTGTGCTGAGCAGCTCCTTGTGCAGTGCTCAGGAAGAGATGAGCACTTGGGATAAAGCAATTATTAACAATGTATTAAAACCATTTTGGTGAGAGATGGAAGCATGTTGTGATCTGGAAAAGAACTGGAAATCTTTATTGTGATTCCTCATATCTTGGCATCCCTTTAAATGGGATCTTCATTCTTCCAGGATGGCACTTCAGTCTCTTAAGCTGACACTAAAATCTAAAATCACAGTCTGGACTTCCATTGTACCAGTGTTTTTTTCTTTCTTCCTTTCTTTCTTTTTTATTTATTTTTTTTATTTTTAAATTCTACCACTTGCAAATGCATTCCCTGCAATTACATGGGTATTAGAGTAGATATTCATTAGGATTTTACTAATCTGGACCTCAAGTGCTGTTCTGCAAATTTGCCAGCCTTTGTAAGGCAGTGCTTGACTTCATCAGCTGTACTGTTTTATTATGAGTATTTTGATACAGTAGAATGAAAAGCATATATTCTAAACCAAGTAATTAATCAGATTGAAACATTTTCATTTTCATACTTTGATTTGTCACAAAGAGAGCCTGTAACTCTGTATTTTTCCCTTAACACTAGTTTTTGCCCAGTCTAGCTGCAGCCAAATTGCATTTCATGGTGGTGGTTTAAGAATTTCATCCATGAATCAATCTTCCATTTCTGTTTTCAAGACAGCAGAGTTGTCACAATTTAGGGAAGGTGAGTAAACCCAATACTGTGAGCTCCAGGAAAGGTACCTGCATCTGTGTGTTTAATCTTTTGCGGTTGTCAAACACATTTTTAAGTGTCCAAGGTTTCAGCAGTGTTTTAAATTCTTAACTTTGTTTATTTAAGTGGTTCATCCATGTGCACAAATCCTGTGTCAGAAGCCACTGGTGACAGTGGGGTCTGTGGTGGATCTCTCCCAGGGTGGTGCCATATTGAAGAAACAAAGCAGGGCAAGACCTGTCAGCTTTTGTCTCTTAATCAATATATTGCTTTGTGTGGAGTGGGAGTGAAGCTCATTCCCTGGGATGCCCCATGTGTTGGTGCAGGTGCAGAGGCTGCTGTGGCCCCAGCTGTGGGGGAAGCAGCTGCCCAGTCCCCAGCCCTTCAGACAGCTGCATGTCCTGACCACATCTATCCACAGCAGAGCAGCAGCGTTGCTGAAGGGCTGCTTGTCACATCTTGCTTGGGCTCAGTCCTCTCCTTAGATACATGAAGCTGTTGACATGAACTTATGGCCCTTGGAGGCGTGAAGATTTCCTTCAGTTACTTAGGGAACCAGGGGGGATGATGGCTGTGGGTGAGCTTTTGAAAATGCAGAGTTCCTGAGCAGGAGCCTGCCAGGGGAGCAGCCTCCAGACACTTTCCAGCCCGTGATCCTTTGCACTTTCTACAGAGTCATTCCATTACTCTTTGTTTAATGAGGATGCAGAGGTTACTTTTCTTGAGGATATTTTGTCTTTTATATTTTCGTTTTATATTTTTAAGGATAAGAATATTTTCTTAGGTTTTAGATCTACAGAAGGAATTCCTCCCGTTAGGATGCTGAGGCCCTGGCACAGGGAAAAAGAGAAGCTGTGGCTGCCCCACCCGTGGAAGTGTCCAAGGCCAGGCTGGACAGGGCTTGGAGAAACTGGGGTAGTGGAAGGTGTCCCTGTCCATGGCAGGGGGTAAAACTGGATGAGCTTTAAGGTCCCTCTCAACTCAAACCATTCTGTTATTTTATGATATGTACCACATAACAAAACAGGGCAATTTCTGTTTTTTTTTGGTATTGAATTCTGTATGTCTCTGTATATATATACATATATATGTATATATATATATATATATATACACACATATGCAAAGTTTCATTAGCTGCCCTTCTTATTACATAAAGATTTCTCAGGTCTTGCTCCAGGTATTGCCAAACAGTTACACTGGGAGATTCCCCACCCCTCCCACCCCTCAAACAGTGATTGCTCTTGTGGGTAGAGGAGCATCAGTTTCTTGAGAGTCTTTGCAATTCCCTGAGCCTGAAGGCAAATGAATAGAAATTTAGTGGACCACCTAGTTCTTGACTCACAATTCTCCAAAGAGAAGTCTGACCTAATTTATATTGTATTGGATCAAATAATCCTATCATGCATGTGTGCTTGCTGTTTTGTTTTCTTTTAGCAGGCATATTGCTGTCTTGCAGAAACTTCAGATTCAGATGTTAGGCAATGTCCCTGTGGTTTTGGGAGGTGCTTTTCCTCAGTGAGTACTTACTGGAAAATTACATTTAGAGGACACTTGTGAAGAGGAAAGCAATCAAGACCGAATACTAAGGCTGCTAGAATTATTCATACCTGAATGTGAATGTACTGTTGTTTAGTACTGATGATAATCAAGAGTCCTCTAATGCAAAGTCTCCTAATTATTGCTAAAGATGGAGCTGAAATCTGCCCAAAATGCTTTTTTGTAGCAAAATGTGGTATAAATATCTCTGTCATCACGTGTGTCTGTGATAGGGATTCTGGTGGGGTTTGATGTAGGTGATTGCAGGGCTGCTGAGGGTGTTTGTAGGGACCAGCATGTCTTGAAGCTCACTGGGAGCTGATCAGCATCCAGGCACTGCAGTTGTGGTCTCTTAAAGCAATTCCAGGTGTGCAAAACCCTTCTCTGGGGTTATTCTGTAGACAGTAATGCCCATCACTTTGTCTGTCTCAAGATACACTCCAAAGCTTATCAATCCATCTCTCTGTGTTCATGTTCTGGAAAAGAACTGTCTAAACCTGCACAGGTTTATTCTTGGGAAGTTTAGGAAAGTTTTGAGTCTTCAGAATTTTAAGATCATACCAACAGTTACATGAAAACAGTTTTTTGCTCTTGAATTTCTTGAAGAACTTGGATTACTGGGAATTGAGATGGTGCAATTCCCATTTCATAGTTTCCCTTTTACATAAATGTTTCCTACTTTCAGAATATTACTTAGAGAACAGCAAGCATCAGTATTTCTGAACCTAAAGGATTATAATTTTTTTTTCAATAATTGAAGTAATTGAGGGGAAAATTGTGTTGTTTTTTTTTAACACCATATAAAAAAAAAGCTGAAGTTCTGTTTTTGGTTACTTGAGATGCAGCTCAATAAACTATGCTAAAACAGCAAAGAAGAAGAGCACTTCAACTTGTTTAACCTTTCCAGGACCTGTCAGTCTCTGCCTGAGACTGGCCAGAACACTTCTATTGGCATGTGCTCTTTGCCAGATTAACATGGATTAGGTCACTTGAATTCTCCCCTCACTCAGTTCCTACCTTTCCTTTAATCCTCTCTCATAGCATCTGTCAGGATTGATGGGGGGAAAGAAAAGCTTTTCCTGTATTTGGGATATTTTTAACAAATAGCATGAAGAATTTAATTTTTTTTATTTCCTTGTGTAACCTTAACAGATCAAATACTTCTTTACCTCTTGTGTTTTGTTTATGGTGGTGGGGTAGGAGACTCTGCTTCTTTGATTTTGGGGTTAGAGATGATGGGCACACTGATAACTTGGTGCTGTAGAGAATTCCAGGCTTAGGAATTTCCAAGTAGCTACATAGGTAAGCCAAGCATAAAAGTAATTAAGAAAAAAAAGCAAAATACTTCTAAACTTTAATATTCAGCTGATATTCAGGAAATTGTTCTGCTCTTCAGTTCATCAACAGTTAGTGCAGCAAATATTTTATGAATATTTCAATTTTCCCTTTCATTCCTTTATGTAAACAGATACACAATTTAATTTTATTGTTACTGCCTCTTAAGTCAGTTTTCTTCTAGCTCTGAGGCTGATTAGCAAATTCATACCTTTTAATGGCAAGATCAGATGACCTGTTAGGTGTTCGTGTCTAAACTTTTAGCAGCTATTCCACAAATATCCAAGGTCTTCTCAGCAGATGGATTCCCCCCCTGCTTTTTAAACACAAGGAAGGTTTTCCCATTCTAGGATTTTAATTTCTGTGAATGTGCATACATTTGGAAATGTGTTTGTTGTGCCATAGTGACACTGACAGTGTCACTTGAAAACGTTGTGGCCCCTTTTTGTGGTTTTAAAACACCTGGTAGTTGTTTGTAATAAAGACTCCCCTTTTTAATTGCAGTATAATTAATATAAAACAAATCAACAGGAAGTGCTACTTCACACAGCGTGTTGGCAGTTAGCTCAAGTTTAAAAACAGTAAAAAACCCCCAACCCATCAGTGAGTTTAATAAAGATTATTTTATGAATGGGGTTTTTCTTTGTGGCTGCTGAAGTAATCAAATCTCACATTATGGCTTCAGGACAGTTTTCCACCCACCATCCCTGTGTGATAGTTTTTATATATTCTGACCCATTTTTCTTCTTTCTGAAAACAAGAGAAATAAAATGTTTGAGAAGTCCTAAAGAGGATAACAAATTGAATTGACCACTTACTGTTCCTGGCACTCAAATTTTATGGTCCTTACCTCCCTAGTGATGGAGTGAGCTATTCTCCAGCACTGCGTGAGAGTTGCAGCTGATGAAATTTGGTGAAGTTCTTTCAAATCAGAGCCACTGCACTGATTTACATCACATGAGGGCTTGTCCCCTGTTGCTATGTTACATTTGTAGCAAATGCTAATTGAATTTGGTGCATACAGACCCTCAGAGAAAAGTGAGAATTGTTACTGAGTGAATCCCACTGTGCCAGGCTTCAGTTTCTGGCTTTCAGTGCAGGATGCTCCCAGAGAAAACATGAAATCTTCTTTATGTTGTCAAGCAGCACCAGAAAAATAACTCTGCTGCAGCCTCAAAACAAGTCTGAGACTTCAGCACTGCTGAGTTTGGGCTTGGAAAAGAACAGCATGTGATTTTCATAAGGGAGCTCTGGTTGCAGCACTTTATTTTCTTCTTGCAGGACTTTTGGTCCAACAAACTTACCTGTATGTGGCTGCTCCTTTTGAATGTAGAGTTTCTTGTGTTTCATTCTTGCATGATTTGTTCTGTTGGATTCTCAGATGAGGTGAAGAGATGACAGAGGTTGGACTCTCCAAGGGATGTTTCTGAGCCTCATCAGTCCTTGTAGGAGCAGCTGAGTTTGTTAACTTAGACTCAATGCCCAGTCCTGACAGGTGAAATTTAGGTGAGAAGAATCCTGTTCTCAGTCACTGGGCTTGAGCTGCCTTTTTTCCATGGAGCAGAAATCCAGGGGAGCAGATCATGCACATCAAGCTCCAAAATATAGCTCAGGCTGTGTGGAGAACGAGCTCTGTTCTTTATTGCAAAGATCAGCTCTAGTTCAAAGAACAGACTGCAGGTGACCCGTGCACATTGTGGGTGGCTGATTCTGCTAATCAGTGCTTTTAGATGGAGCTTTTTGGTGGAGATGAGAAGGAGGACAGTGCTGAGAAGGGAAATAGTACAGGTAGACCCATTTGTCTTTTGGATCTGGGAACACAGGAATAAATTTTCTTGATGAATAGAGTGTTGATTTTCTTCTTTGTGGCAGAAAGTATGTACATAATCTGCAGTGTAGCCAATGAGCAAAGCAGGTATAACACCAATTTTAATGTCTGTATTGGATTATCTTTAAGACTTTATCTCATTCTGATGGACTAGGATTGTCTTTGGCTGCTTCACAGTGATTATTTATTAATTAATTTATTAAGGAGATGTATTTTGAGGTTGAATGATAGTGAATATATCTTATTTTCATAGCACATATATATATTTTCATGAGGAAGACTGACAGTGGATTCTTTCAAGACAATCTAAAGTTTGATTTGTTACAAGGAACAGGCATCCAGAAACCACTAGGAATTGTGTTGATTTAGTGTACGTCTGGTTTCTTCTCCAAAAAACCATTCTGGTTAATACCAGGAAAATATTAATATTGGAAAAAGCCATAGGAACTGAAACAAGGATGTTTGGAGGATTCCTTCCCACTTGGGGCATGAACTCTGCAGGTCTGAGGTGAAAATTTTCAACTTGAGACAAAGTTATAATCAGCAGGAATAGAAGTAGCTCATGATAGCTCTGTAGTTTTGACATTAATACAGCATGAAAAAGTTCAGCCTAGAGTTCCAGGAAGTGGCTGAAGAGGTTTGGTCACTGCTGGCACACTTCTGCTGGGCTGCATCTTTATCATTCCAGTATCACTGTGTGAGATAAAATGCAGACATGACAACATCTTGTGTATTAATCTTGCTGAGTCCTAATTGTTCCAGCAATTGCTTCCTGTAAGAAGTTGGCCACGCTGGGTACATTAGGGAGAGAACAGTGCAAAATAGAATGAATTGTGTATTCAGATGTACTTTACTTGCAAAAAGTGGAGAAAATCTTGTCTGCCTGTCTTGAAAGTAAAGGGGATAATGTCTGGAGGAACAGTTCCAATGCTTGACAATTAATAATAGCACTTTGAAGAGAAGCTTTTAGCAGAAGGCACACACATAGGTTACAGAGTAGTACAGAGAACAATGTAATTTTTGTGCTAATATGTTGAGATCAAATAACTCATTAATAGGAGAATAATTTATAAGGATGATGCAAGTAGGAGAGTAAAGTTCTTCTAAATATTAATCTACTGCATATATTATTTATTGTTACAATAAAAGGTTGAGGAGTAGACAGGGGAGACTGGAAAGTCTTGCAGCTTCTAGTAGAGTTCACAAAGTGCTTTTTTAAAGGAAATTTCCCTTAAATTAAAAATGCTGGCATAACCTTTTGGTGAGGTAGTGGTTTAATAACTTGTAAAGTTTCTAGATGCATCTCTGTGCAGTAATGTGAGAGGGAATCTTCTGAACCAAGGTTCTCTTCTGCAGGCTGAACAATACAAATTTTCTCAGCTTTTCCTCTCAGTAGAGATACTCCATCCCTCTCATTACCCTGGTGCCTCCTCTAGACTCCTGCAGCACCATGTCCTTCCTGTGCTGTGTATTACATTTGAGAGGAGAAATCCTGAATTTTGGCACCTGTAAAAGAGTGTTATGGCCCTCCCACCTCAAATCTCTCATGCCAGAGGTTGTCTTTTTAAAGCAGCCTATTGCATTTCCTGGTTATAGCCTTAGGAACTGTGTTACAGTGTACCCAAAATTTAGAAAATGCAATGGGAAAGCAGCTCAGGGAAGAGTAAGGGGGAAGAAGAGAAACAGCTGCTATTACAGGTACAATGTGTTACTACCCATGGCCTCCCTTTTATCTGTTAAATAATTTTATATTTAACAGCAACTTGTGAAACAGTCTAATCAGGTGTTAATAAACTGGAGTGGGATGCATTTTAATTGTTGTTTTTCTCAAAGGTTTTTTATCTGCTGGCCTACTTCTTCAGGAGTATGAGTAGATGATTAGGTTATGTGTTCTCTTCTTGAGCACTTTTTGTACTACAAAGCCTTGTGTGCTTCTGTCATTCAAAAACCTGACATGACTCTGAATCCCCTCCTGTGATAATTCTGATTGATCACTGAGGCTTTTAAGGCACTAATACCACCTGTAGAAGAATTCTTGGCATGTGACAGAAGTGTGTCTTGCTTATTTTGGGGAAGTGGAGTTCACACATTTTCATAAAGATTTGTGAAACAGCTCCCTGTAAATTTTTGCAGTCAAAGTAAGACACATTGTGAATAATGGAAAATTCAGCCTTCTTTATATTTTGTGAAAGCTTTTTCATGTGTTTCTTGTTCTTGTGTGATATTCTGGCACCTGTTGATGCTTGAAAGATTATTGCCACATTTCAGTGCAGAGTATTGGGTAGAAAATAAAAGGCTTATCTGATGTTTTTCCTGGAGTTAGTCAGAGGTGCTGTTCCATTAGATAATCTTCATATATTATTGTTGATATGCATGTAGGAATGTGTTGTGTTCAACCTAAATAAAATGTTGCTTGCCTTTAGTTTTCAGCTGTGGTAAACCAGATATTTTTGAGCTCTGGTTTAGTGCTTTGCACTGCTGTTGTGTAGCTGTAAATCTCACAGGAATTCTGTCCCCCAGGGATCCACTTTTCCCCATGCCCAAGTGAGCAGTAAAAAAGCTTTTGCCCTGCACAGAAACCTGTAAGTTCTGCACCTGCTTCCAGCTTCAATGTCTTCATCTCTATTGGATGTAGGTAGAAAATGTAGCACTACTTTCTGAAATGGCCATCAGAGCCTCCTAATGAGACACTTGGATTTTTTTCCTCCTTTGACAGAACTAAATGTTACCTATTAACCATAATGCTTAAATTGATGAAGTGTAAAACTAGTGAAATGGGTTACAAGGAAAGGAAGTGAAAATATTATGAACCATATACCCTAATTTATGTCGTCTTAGAAAATTCATCTAATGAAATTAAGTATTTGGAATAATTCAGCATATGCTATTCAACAAGAAGTAAAGCAGTAGTGGTAGGATGATCTTGCTTTTAATACAGTAAGGAAGATACAACTCCTTTTCTGGGGAGGAAAATTGAGTCCTGTTGTGTTGAGATCCATGTGCATCATCAGGACCAGGTTTTCTTTTCCTGTGGACCTGAACTATTCTGTTTAATTGAGTAGCTGTGACAGCAGCTTCTGTGGTGTTCTCTGTGACCTTAAGTAGAGGCAAATGAAATGCCAGCTCTTCATGTGAGTTCTTAATCCCAGTTTCCTGGTCCCTCTCCTTTCCTCATGGCTCCTTATCCAGATGCAGTTCCTCTCTCATAAATGATTATCTCCATCCCCTCTTAAGCTCCCCCTCCCATGAAGCTGTTTTTACATCTTGACTCCCAGACTGAACCTCCCAAGTCCTCCATTATTAAACAGCTCTCACAAATTCTTCTCTTCTGCTTCTTGTGATACAAGACTTCATGTCAGAGTCAATCCCTTTTTTCTCTGCTCTGACTCCTCTGTTTTATGCATTCAAACTCAGCAGCTTGCCTGGGTGCCTTGATGGAAAGATGAACCTCTTGCTGTCACTTCCACTGTTCTGTGTAATTTCAGTTCAAAGCAGTAATTAAAGAAATAGTCCATTTTCCAGGACAGTGTTTATGGGAATGTGAATGCACATTTTAATTCCTTCTGGAGGCTGCAGGAGGGGTGATAGTGTAGAGTGATTTTCTTATAAAGGAGTCATCCTGGACAATGTAAAATCTCATATTTTATTTTAAGTAGTTTTGGGCTTGGAATTTTTAGTTTGTGGCTTTTTTTGGGTCTGTTTGTTGGCTTTTTTATTTTCTTTTTTTTTTTTTTTTTTTTGGGGGGGTGGGTGGTGGTGGTGTTTTTTTTAGTATTAGCAGGAAAACCCAGATCTGTGATACGAAGATCGAATCCTACTCCCAGTTCCAAAACTCAGCAAATTTCTCAGATATAAGTTTGTAATGATTATTTAACATGGTCAAAACACAGTATTTCCCTACAGTCTAAATTTTGGAAGTGATTCAACCCATTCATCCCTCACATCCTGAAAATCACCCCAAAGCAGATACACTTGATGTGTAGAATTGTAGCCTGAACAGTTAAAGATCTGCAAAGTGATTAAAGGGAGTGAGAAGTGTCAGCCAACCTTGTCCACAGGTGGTGTTTCTTACCCTGGCTTGGAGTAGAGAAAATTCAAATAGGAAACTTAGTTAAAGGGAATTATTTAGCAATGTTACTGTTGATAATTACATCATAATTAAACTGGCCAGGATTTTTGGTGAAATTTTAGACCTTGAGACCAAAGGTGTGAGAGGTAACTGGAGGAATGGATTTTGTGCAGATGATGTGCTCACTGAGATACTCTGGGACTGGTTTAGTCAATATAAAATGTGCTGTATCTGATGACTCCTGTGAGACAGAGCATGAGGGTCATTGATACCAAGAGTTCTCCTGACTCTTGAATGGAGGAGAGAAGAATTTAAATTACACTGGTGTTTGGCTTCTTATCTTTCTGAGGATAATCATGGTGTGTTTAGTAGCTCTACATGTCTGAAGCATTTTGTAAATGAATTTGGGATGTGGTTTTGGAATTTAGGGGGAGGAAGATGTATAAACACAACCAATACTACTCTTCTTGGGCCCTTACTAGAGAATTCAAGACATGCAAATGCTGTCAGGGAGTGGAAATGTCATCCATCAAAGACATATGAAATGCAAGGACTGTGATAAAAGTGTTGTGCACTTTGAGGCATCTGAGTTACAAAGAAAGCTTGTAGTTCATGGAATTATATCCATGAGTCTTTTAATATACTCAGGTTGTTCTTTATTTCCTACGGAGCATTGCAGAATTTGTTTCCCTGGAGGTGACTGAAGTAAGGCTAGAAAAATCCTACCTGATCTTTAATAATCCTTCACACGCATGGTAATACTCCAGAATTGTACTATCATTGGGTAATTTACACTTAAATCCTCTCATCTCTGTGCTCCCACCTTCTAAAAAAAATCCTTTAGTGTTATGGGGAGCCAGGGATTGCAGACTTGAAATACCTTGGCCTTGTTGGCCAGTTCAGTCTCACCTGCTTACACTGATTTATTGTGATTCTATTTTTTTTCAGAGGGCAAGACTGAAAAATACATTTCTCTCATTATAGTTAATAGATTCAGGAAGTAATTTGCAGATCAGGAAACAATGGATCTCATATAATAAAAGCACCACCTAGGTAATTCATAAGGAAGATAAACTTGTATTGTTAAGCTTGCACATTTTACTCTTATTTGTAGGCCACACATTGCTCTCTTGTGCTTTCCACCATTAAACAGTAACATTATTGCATTAGTAAAAAAACACCACAGCTTTGACTGGCTTTCAGAACCACACACAGAATCAGATAATGCATTTTACTGAATTATGAAGAGCTGTGCTATTTGTTTATAACAGCTCACTTAGTTATTGCTCTCAGGGCTCCGTGTTACAATTTAATCACTTGCCTGCATCTCCGGAGTTCTCACAGGCTGGCGACGAAGCAGTGACTGGCAGCTCAGTGTTTCAATCAGTCAGGATACTGATTTATTTCTGTGAGGAGGAGTGTAAAGGAAATGAGAATGGCTGTTTTTTGTAAGTGATGCGCTGAATAGTCATCAGTTAAACACTGGAGGTCACGCATAAACGCTGAAATCTTGAGAAAGGAGGGAAAAAATACCCGCAGGAGTGTGGCTTGTCACCCTCACTGCACACAGGCTTTGGGAAGTGTGTGATGCTCAGTGTGTCCTGAAAAGGTAGCACAAAGGATGAGTCTGGAATCCTTTCACTTCCAGGGTTTTCCTCACAAAAGAAGGGATATGAAGCATTAAAAGGCAGGGTGTTAGGAATTCTTTGTTGTCTAGTTACTGTAAACACCTGTGAAGATTTTAACTGTATTCAGGATTCTGGCATTGCAGGATGTTTAAACTACACCCACAGAATTGGAATAGGGCAGGTGGTGTAAATATCTGTGCAAATGGATCCCTTTTGGAGTTAAAAATATAATTTCACTTGAGCAAAAATAGGAGTAAAAACATTGGTGGAGTATTATATCTATGCTTTAAAAATATTCATAGGTATGCCTGAGATAGGAACAGATACAATAAAGTTTTCATTGCCTACTTTGAGGCAATAGAAATCATGTAATTTTATGTCCTTCTTGAAGTGCTGGTTTTAATCTGAAGAAAAATAATTCTTTTTAGATAGTCAAAACAATAAATATTCTATAGCAAACCTGACAGCATTAGATGATATTTACAGGAGATAGAAAATTCAACTGAAGTTTTTTGCTAATGGTGTATCATTCCTTCAGTATGCCACCTGAACTCATACAGATACAAAATCCAGAGGAAAGCCAGCAGATAGTTTTGAATGAAATTAGGTCTTTCTAAGATTTTAAACCTCCAGAGCCCACTGAAAATCTGTGCTCAACAATCACTGCTTTGATAGCAAGGAAGACACCTTCCTATCAGGAGACTGCTTTAGTGGGATATTCCCTAGAAAGCCCCCTGTAGCCTAGCCTACATTTCATCTTCTTTTCCTAACCTAAATCCTGAGGTTGTCAAACACTTCCATAAAGTCTATGCACTAAAATTTGATGAAAATGTGGCTACATAGAGAAAGAACTACTTTAGGAAAAGCTTTTAGTGCTGACAATGAGAAACTTTTTACTGTCTCATGATAAACTGAAACTCTGACTGCAGGGAGGGAGAGGGGGGTCTTGCCTCTCAGTGAGAGGAGAAATCTCTGGGTTTGTTGCTAAATGCACTCAGGGGAAGTGAAGGTATCTGCAGGATAAAATAATAAAATATAAAAGCAGCCCTTGCTATTGCAGACACTGGATGGCAAAGGAGAAGCCCCACTTTTTGATTACACTGATTTCTGGATGGTTTGTGCATCCAGATGAATTGATATTTCTTTTGATGGTGCCCATTAAGACACAGATTTTGAGGCCTGTTTTGTCTCTTTCACAGGGAAAGTGTATGATATGTTGATAGATGTATGATCATGATAGTTTTGGAAGATGAAGGAGAAGAGGAAATGTGCTGTGGGCAGGAAACAGCTACTTCAGCATTTCTTTTCCCTCCTGTCTTTTTTTCCTGAGCTAACAGTCCATTCAGCCTGAATACAGATCTATTCTTAATGTGTTCAACTGCATTATTTAGCCCACCACTGAAAGCCAGATTGTTATCCGTGGAGGTGGAATTGCTAAGTTGATTTAATGGAGCTTTGTTAATCTGGAATTTCATTTATATCTTGTCTTGAATGTGTCCCGTTATCGCTTCTTTGTGTTTAGGATGCATGATTTTGGCCAAAAGGCACAAATTTACACTAAGGGTATCTCTTTAGCTCCTGGATACCTGCAAGAAAGCTGTCCAGGAGACTCTTGTCTTGTGAGAAGCACTTAAAACTTGCTATTAAGTCCTGTAGTGCCTCTGTTTGCAGCACATCGATCCTTTGGAAGTGAAGCCCTGAAGGAGCAGATCTCTGTTGTGCTCCGTGGCTGTGAGTAATTACTGAGAAACACAGAAAATAAAACCTGAGTGGTTTATTCATAACCTGCTTAGTGGCTGCATTCCTGACTCCTGCATGGCTGGAATGGGAGCCACCAGTTGAAAACACAACCAGCTGCTGGCTGAGAGGATCTGCAGTGGTTAAAAACACAGAGAGAGAGATATCAAATAGTCCCCTGGAAGAATATGGATAAGGATTACATGAAAGAGGGAATTTGCTAGCCTGGAATGTGTTTTTCCGTACAGTATCCATTTCCATTTTCTGTGAAATGGCTTTCAATATTCAGGTTATTTCACATTTTGTTATAATCTCTTGGATGGAGATCAGATATGAGATTTACAGTCTGAAAACAGGTTGAAATGGTTCTTGATGGTGTCAGGAATATTTGCAAGGTTTTAGCAGCTGATACGGTGTAGATGAGTGGATAATACAAATAATAACATTTATTATCTCTATTGCTATCCCATTCCCCAGAACTGTGGAGGTGGATTGGAGCCCTCCTTGCCTTCATTTTCCCCCATGGTCCTACGCACTGTACTGAACAGGAAAATCCAAATTACATTTCAGAACCCTTGATAGTGGAGACACTTGCAATTTTCTGATGAGGAAATAGCAGAATGATGTGACTGTGGTTATGAGCTGGTCAGTGGTGTCACTGGTCAAATATCAGCATCTTCTACCCCTTTTTCTCTCATTCATTAAATCACACAACAAATGGCATATTCAAGGTGAATTTTTAACAACAAATAATTGGCTTTGGAGGAATCAGCGTGGCCCTGAAGATGCATTTCTGGCAGCAGTGTGTGGTGATAGATAGAAATGGGATGAGGACAAGTTACTAGTGGTTTAAGAATATTATGTGTGATGAAACTGCAACCTCTCAGTGTCTCCCCTTCCTCGAGCAGTGCATCCACTAATCCTTTCCAGATGGTTTTTCCTGAGGCCCGATCCAAGAGCAAATAAACTTCAGCTACTGAGCAAAGCAATGCTCTCACCTGGCTTGAGTTGAACTTATGTGGGCACTTGGACTTTCTGTAACACATTTTTTGCAGGATCAGGCTTCTGTTTGCACAGTTTGGTGATGCATTTCTTAATAGAGAAAAGTTCTGTTACCTGTGATATGTTGAGCATTTAAAGCTTTCCTCTCTCTAACAGCTTTCTAGATTCTCTTTGTTTCTCCATAAAGTCTGTTCTTTCCCAAATTCACCTCAGATTTTCAGCTAAAAGTGAGGTCAGATTTGCACCATGAGCAGGTCAGGGTCTTGAAGCTGAGATTTGTGTTGGGGAAGATATGATGTGATGCAAGGAGAAAAGGTGGTCTTGCCCAGATTCTCACATTTGTCTGTAATTAATGTATCTCTTTCCTGTTAGTTTCAAAGGGTTTCTTTCTAGTCAGGAGTTAAATGGGCCCATTCAGTGTTTATATTTATGCAAATGATCATTGTGTCACTCGGGTTGCAACATTAAAGAAAAAAAACCAGATATTTTACATGCCTTTGAGTATTGAAGTGATTACAATTACCTACATAAAAGGAGTTGCTTTATTAATTAATTAACTTGGAGAAAAATGTCTAGTGACCCTCTGAAGGAATATCAATAACTGAAACATTAATTATGTAAATAAGATCTGCCTTTACTGTTCATTTTTCATCGTTTAACATGAAAATTGCCTTTTAAAATAATGCTTCATTCATATATTTCAATAAATGTCTGGTCTGCCTAGCTTGGCACTTGGATCTAGATTTTGAGTCAAAACCTGTAGTGACATCAGTACAGACCTTGGGACAGTCCCTTTGAGCCACAAACACCCAGTTCCTGATTGCTGGGCTGGCATTTTTTTTGGGATGGGTTCTCTGAGGCAGCAAATCCTTTGGGATTGAGTTCTTGCAAAATTCTTGCCTGGAGAGACAGAGTTCCTGCATTTCATGGGAGAGCAAGGAGAGGAAAGAAGCAGCAAAATACTTGCAGAGCTTTTGTGATTTTCCCATGGTTTTAGGAGGGAAAGCTGCAGGACCAGCCCAGCTCCAAGTCCTGCTGAGTTGTGGAATTGAATTTTTCTTGGAGTCAGAGGCAGCAGTACCAAGGCAAACAAATACCACCAGGAAAACAAGGTTAGCCCACATGTTTGGTAACTGTGATCTTGTACACTCAGCAAACATGCTGGTCCCTTTTACATTTGGAGGTTGGGACTGAATGCCTCCTGGCAGGTGCTGCAGGTGATTTTGTACAGGTTATGAGACTCCTTTCCTTGTAAAGAGCTCTGCCTTTTTGTTACCTAAAGTTTCACTGAGCGTGTTAGCAAATTCCAGTGAAGGATTCCTGGAGGGTTTTATTCCTTTTCACATCCCTAAAGACAACACACAAAGGTTTCCAGGGTTACTTTTTGCTCAGGTGTCTGTGAGTGCACCTGTAAGAGGAGAGAGAGGAAGAGCTGTTTCTTTCTCATAATCTCAAAGGCTGTGCTGCATGTAATCTTGAGTGTGCAGACAAAAAATAATAGCTGTGCAGTCCCAGAAAATCCTTTACTCCACTCCCTGAAGAGCACCTGCTTATGAGCATAAGACGTTCAGATTCCCTTTTTTTAATGCCTCAGAACTCGCTTTGCCCATAGCAGGAAGGGCTGATGAAGAAATATGTGTGTCCCCCCCCTTTCCCTCGTAGCATGATGGATTGTGGAAGTCCTGATTGAAAATTCTAATCACAGCCTTGCAGTCCTTCAGATCACAACCCCTGACAGTTGATTCACTCCTTTTCATGCCTGCTGCCTCTGACTGCTCCTGGTGCCTTGTCTGCATGAGTCTATCATTAGCACAGAAAGCATGATGGATTGGCCAGGGTACCTCTGTCCTCAGAACCTGGGAAATGCTTCTCTTTCAGAATCAAAGAACCTGTGTGTGACATCGTCATGAATGAGAGAAGAAAGTAATACAGTATTGGAGGTGCCTGTTTGCTGCCACTGTTTAGAGGGGAAATGATGCATTATGGGGACTGTAAGTACCTGGCCTGTTTGTTTGGGGTTTGCCTCCTCGCTGGGAATGATGCAGAAAATCACAGACGTGGAGCAGTGCATGAGCTGAGCCTGGCAAGTGCACAGCACTTGTAATACTTCTTGGAAATCAGGGCAGTAAACACTTCCAAAATTCTACTTCAAGTTCAGCCTGGTGATGAAATCATTTAAGTTTCAGTGAGATCTGATGAGCAAGATGACTAAAAACGATGGGTTTTGGTACTGACTGTGGGCTCCGTTCACTTTGGTGGATTCTCTTCTACAGACTCTTTCAACAGGAAACTTTTGCAAATGTTTGCATCTTGCAAATGCTTTTATTCATCTGTGTGACTTGGCATTTAATGTTTCAGTGAACAAGACAGTTAAGTTTTAGCTCCAGTGAAAGATTGATAGGAACAATTTTCGAATGTGGTATCACAACAAAGTGAAAATATGTCATGTTCAAATACTGAGCTCTGATGCGTCATGTGGTCTTGTAATAAATGAAATAGCGCTACCAATCTGACAGATGTGCAAGAAAACGGTTTTAAATTTATGATGATTAATTTTCAAGATGAACTGCAATGAAAAAAATTGTTAGTAGATACTTAAAGAAGGTAAGGGGAACCAGCTTTCTGAAATGAGAACAGGCAGGTAATGATAAAGCTGCCTTCACTTTTATGTTTTGCTTTCTAAAATTTTAGCAGTGGGAAAATTCATATTCTGGCTGCTGCAGCTGGTCTTAACAGCCACTCATGCAAGTGTAACATCTCATGGAAATTCCACTTCTTGGATTTGTGCTACTGTTTCGTGCTGGTTGTCTCAGAAGTAGGAGTAACTCAAAGCAGAGCTGAAGGGTTTTTACCTGGTGATTCTTTCAGAGCCATCAAAATAGAGTGACACTGAACTTAATGAGAAAACAGAAGGAGCTTGATACTACCTTGAAAGAAAACCAAACATTTCTGAAACTGCATGTTCCTTCATTTTGAGGATTTGCTACTTGAACATTGACTTTATTTTGTACCAGGACAGTTAGAAGTCCTGTTAAAGGGTATTGTTTAGTAAAGTATAAACTGATTTAGTTAAACATTAGTAATTTCAGGCTAAAACTAGCCCTTGATAGCCTTTAGTGAAATCAACTCCTGCCAAATGCAAGAAGATAAAATAGTGCCCATCCCTAGCAGTAAATTCCTTTATTTCAAGGAACTTTGTCCCAGTGAGGCCAAAACTGAGCTTTCCACTTGGAAATGGAGATAAACAGCCTCAGAAAGGATGTGGGCTGTTCTTTTTTCAGAGCAGTTCAGCAAGGGGAAAAAAAAACATGCTAGGTGTCAGTGTCATGTTATTTTGAAACAAGCAAAATGCATTTAAAAGGAGATGTTTTGTCATTAGCACTATAAACTTTTACATGGGAATGTTTTAGGTTGACAAGTTATGTGGGAAAGCCCAACAATTGTCTGCCAGCTGTTAATTTCAGGCACTCTGGGAACAGCTGGTCTGTAGCATCTCCTCATCTTCTGCAGAGCTCTGTCTTCTCTGTTAAACACACTTGATGGTTCTAGATTTTTCCTGTGTTATTTGAGGGAAATTATTATTTGGGGCAGTGGTTGTGTAACTCAAAGGCAGTATTTATCTGTGAATTGCAGTTTAGGTTCACTTAACAGAAAGTAAAAATTATAGAAGCCATTTTGGTTGTCTGAAGATAGAACTGAATGCACATGTCCCTTTTTTTTTCCTGCAGAAATACTTGTCAGAACAAGGTCTCTGCTGGTCCCTATCAGGTCCCATCTTCCAAAGGAAAGAAAATACCAAAATGTCTGAAGAGCTTAAGGATCCAAATATAAAATTAGTATAATAAGTATAAAAATGTCAAAACAGATGAGGTGGATCTGGAAATGTGCAGTATGATGTGCTTGCTGCCTTTAGTGCACTTTGTAATGGCTTTCATACAAGTTGCTTTGACACTTAGTCTTTATTATCAGGAGTTGTTTTTATGCATTAAAATCTTCAAGGACTAGGCAAGATCATGCTGAAAGTTAATGTTTTTACCTCCAACTAATGCCAGTGTCTGTGCTGAAGGGAAAAACTGTTTAGCAGATGCTTGTCAATACTCTGTCCCTGCTCTTGGAACCACCAGTAATCCATTGAAAATTCACTTCTACCAAAACCAGATTTTTTCCCAATCTTACTTTGTTTTCAGAAACGAGAATACTCTGGGAGACTTTTATGATCAGTGCTGATCAGTTGTACTGTGGCCTTTACAGCTGGATAGAATTCCAAGTTTCTCAAGCACAAATATTCACAGCCATTGGTGTCACATGAATGTGTTGAGGGATTCTGAGGTCTGTCAGCACCTGGCATGAAGTGACCTGAGGAATGTAACCATTGCTTCCAGAAAGAGTTGGATTGTCTCTCAGATAACCCATGGTTATTTGCCACCTAAGTTGATGAAGCTTCCTAAGTTTTGGTGGTTGATTCGGGCAATATTTGAGTTGTTCTTGCCATTGAAGAAATTCCATTTATGGTGGGCTGTGTTTTATTTAAGAGGGTGTAAAGGTTCATTATTGTGTAAGGATTTATGTTGTTTATAGTTACACTCAAGATCTAATGGTCTAAAGGCATGAGAAAAGTAGTTTTGCATTTGAAAATAATTTATTTTTCAGTTCTGTATTTCGTCAGTGTTAACTTAGATTTTCTGATCTGTTGTCATTCATTTCATTACATCAGAAAAAATTTCATGGAATGACTACAAAGGCATATCCAAATTGCTCTCTATTACCATGGAGAGCTGCAGTTCTGGCCTTTGGAGCTGTACCCAAATGCACTTTAATGCAGGCAGCAGGAGTGGTGCTCGTGTGCCAAGTGTGCCAGCTCTGCTTCCAAGGCCACTGGCCAAGCCTGCCCAGCACTGTCTGGGCTCACTTTTCACAGCCTGCTCCTGCCTTGTTTGGGCTCTGACTCAGTTCTATTCACACAACAGAATTCCTCTTTCCTAGGTTTAGGTGTAAATTTCCCTAAACAGACAGTGTGGATTGTTTTGTAAAATTGTTACATTTCCTCATGACCCTTGCTTGGGGAAAAAAGGCTTCTTACTTACAAAATATTGACAATTTATAATGCAAGTGTATAATTTCTTAGTAGAAAATACTCATAAAACTGGGTTGATGTTTGAGATTATTACTCTGAATCCTGGCAAGAGGTACCTAAATTCCATCCACCACAGTGACTAACATTTTGACATTTACAGATGGGCCTTTGACTATACAGTTTGTCAGATGTGACCTATGTATCCTCAGCTGTAAATACCTGGAATGTGGAGGGTGAAGCTGGAATCTATCTGTGCATACAGAATTTTGCTTTTAAATTTCACTGTAAATAATTTTCATACCTTAAGATAGCTCCCCATCTGAGTTGCCACTATTGATACAGTTATTGGATTATAGTGGAATTATTGGTTATTAGAGTATTAGAACTAATTTGAATTAAAGATTATTTATGAGTTTTGGACCTTATGTAAAATACTCTGGTATGTACTTTGGCAAGATGAACTAAACTGTTAGTGGAGATTTTAGTTTTCCTCTGAAACTGGAGAAGTATTTTTCTCCTAAATACTGAGTGTAGAGTATTTTATGATGGTTTGCCTGTAATGAATCTTTCAGTTTGTTGATGGAGCTGCTCAAACACACCCAATAATAAAAAGTGTCAAGAAAGCTGAATTTCCATCCTTCTCTGCCACTCTTTGCTGAGTGACCAAATCACTTCTGCAATAGGTAATTCAATATTCTGGTTTTCTTTTTAACTTGTGTCTGTCAAATGAAGGCAGACTGATCAAAAGGCACATTGTCAGATTACATGGCAAGTCAGGATTTGCACTTCCCCAAGAAAATACAGATTTCCCTATAGCCTGTTTTAAGTCCAGTGCCATCCTTTATTAGGTATTAAAAATGTGATCTGTAATAAAATTGAAAAGAATGAATTGGTATGTTCATGTCTTAAGCAGTAATGGCTGTGGCTTGTCTGAAATGGCCTAGTCTTCATTTTAACATCCAGTGACAAAGTGGAAAGGCTGTACAAACGTATGGTGCTTTAATTAATGGGGGCAATACTGAGCTTTCAAAGTCCTCTGGAGCTTTTGTCTCTGTTGGAATATTGTGCTGTGAATCTTCCCTAATAGTTAAAGCAAATGAAGTAAAATAGCCTTTGGGCTGTTTTGTTACACTGTGTTGTTGGGGGAAAAAAATTAATCCTGTGCCATTTTGCATTTGCTGTCTGTGAATCAAACTGTGAAAGCTAATTTAAAAACTTTCACACTCGGCTTGAATGAGGACTGTCAGTGCTTGGAGAATGTCAAATTGAACGCAATTAGCTGGAGTTGGGCTAGCCTGGATAAACCCATCAGCCTGAAAGTGCTCAGCCTTAATGACTGCTCTGATAAACTAACACAGAGGTTACAGGAAAGAATTTTAAGGCGTTAAAGTCCTGCTGAAGGCTTGCCCTGTATGGAAGAGGTCTTTGAAACCCAAATAGTTTGTACACCAAGGGGCAGGGAAGTGGTGAGACCCTGTGGAAAGTTAAATACAACACAGAGGTGCATCCAGGAAAGGGAACAGAACCTCTGATGAACCTGCTCAGAAATTGTAAATACATTGATTATTTAAGTATTTATTAATTGTTAAGCAGCAAGTTACCATTTGTGGTCTGAAGTAGTTGGGTTGTAGAAGAGGCAGCTGCTTTGGCTGTGGTGAAGTTTTGGAATGTTTCTGGGAATGGTGGCAGTACTGCTGTTCTAGGTTGGGAAAATAACGGGGTTTTGAAGTTCTCTTTATTGTATCTGTTCATGAAATGCTGCATTCACCTGTAGTGGGGACATGGGGTCCAAACTTAATTGCTGAAGTGCAGTTCCCTGCTTGGTTCTGTGTGTTCAGAGTAACTTTCAGATGGGATGTGAGCGGGTCTCCCAGTCTGTAGGTGCTCGAGGGATGGGGAGTTTGGGAAAAAAACTGGAGGAGAAATTGGTGATGAGCAGCTGAAGTTGTGAGAAGAGTTATCTACAACATCAGCTGCTAATCTAAAATACAATGACTCCTCCCTTGGAGGATGGGATGTTTGCCAGTCAGTGGACTGTGGCTTTTGGGATATTATTTTTCCAGAGAACATATCAGAAAATGTGTTTGGAGCTCATTCAGGACATTCCTTTTTTTCTTTTCTCTCCACTTTTTCTTGGAGAAGACTCCCTGCAGAGTTTTATCTCCAGTTGCTGAGTGAGGTCTCAGCCCAAGTTATTCCCTGAGAATTGTAGTGAGTGACCCCCGACTTTCCTCATGGAGAGAGAATCCTGATGGTAAATTTAAAAGAACTGAATCTGTAAATTAGCATTTTACATGTCATCCCTTCTCACATGAGCACCATGAATTGTGCAGACAACAGCAGCATTTTTAGTTAATGAACCCAGCCATGAGCACTGTTCACGTTTAACATATTTACAGGGGGTAGCATCCAGTCAAAAAATTCCATTAATTCTTTTTGTGTGAATATTGTGTGCATGAGTGCATGCATTTATGTGTCCATTTGTATGTATGTGTACACTATTAGTGTATGCAGTGTTAAAGCATATAGAGTAATTCAAGAAGAATCACTGAGGAGGTTTCATTAGGCATGTAAATGTATTCAGCAGAAGATTTGAAATAACTCTTTAATGGAAAAAAAGGAAAAACTGTGCCATTTGACATGAGAAATCTATTTTGAACTAAAGTATATGCACAGTCTGTTTTCTGCTTTCCCTTTCTTGAAATTGTTGCCTGAAATATTATGGTGGCATGCAAAGGCTTGAAGTTTAATTTTAAATTTAATTTGCCTGAATGCCAGGGTATTTTTACACAGACAGTAAAATTGCAACTTGGTAATACTTGGCATTCAATTTCTATAGAAATGGCATTTAGGATATAACTTTGGGCTCATAAGTAAAATAAGATGAAATCACACATGTTAATGATGATTTTAAAATATTTTCAGGACTATATAAATGTAATTTCTGCCTTGATTTTGTTAGTTTTATGGGCAGTAGGAGAGAGAGTTTGTAACAGTCATATTTAAAGCTGTGAATGAACTTTTTTCAATCTGTTAGTCCAAATGTTCTTTAATGGCTAAAAATAGAATCAAATTACTTCATATAAAAAAAAAAAAAAGTGACATATTTACTGAGCTTCACATAGAATTATTCTTCAAATAATATTCTGAATATTTTGGAATAGGGTGCTGGAAGGTTACTGTGCTGCTGAAGGCTGGGCTTCCTCACCTGTCATTGTTGATAATCTGGTTGTCTTTCCTGGCTTCAATCCTGATAGAAATGCCTGTTTGGTGAAAAAAAAGCAATATTTTAATGGCTACTGTAATATGAAGTATTTGCTTTGAGGTGTTCAGCATTTGATACCAGTGTAACTTTATCTTCAACCTCTCTGTCATTTATCTTGGACAGCACAAGACCTTGAGCTGGGTCTCCTTTTGGGGAGTGCTGCATTCCTCAGTGCTGCACCTGAAATCAGCTGGCTCAGGGCTGACCTTGGTACTTTGTTGTGTTCCCGAGGTGGTGTCACATCCCCAGTGGGATCTAATTCGTGGGGAGGACCAGAGATGAGAAAAAGAATTTTTTTCTTGTTGAATATCACATTTCCCAAAGGAAGTCTTTGGTTTAAAGGTACACCACAAAGTCTCTGTGTGGTTGGTTGGTTTTATTTACTAAAATAGTGCTCAATAATGTAGTATTTAATGAAGTAGTGCTCTGAGCATTCAGAGCTCAGGACTGTGTTTTGTCTTTCCAAGAACTTTCTGACACTCCTCTGACACAGAGACCTGAAAGTCACAGCTAGAATTGAACATCCTGCTTTTCTTCTCTATCCTGTTTTTCTCAGGTCATGTTTGAAAGAGAGTCAGTGCTGCCAGACCCAAATCCCATATTACTGATGTCACTTTTGCAGGAGTAGGTGCTGCAGGAATGCAGCTTGTGAGCTGAATTCTGGAGGGTGCTGCAGTGTGGTTGTTGTACTGCTGCTTCTCCTGCATGGAATTACACAAAAAAAAGAGTAAATTACTGTTCCAGCGCCGAGCACATCAGTAGAGAGATGC
The DNA here is from genome assembly GCF_001522545.3 of Parus major. NCBI lineage: Eukaryota > Metazoa > Chordata > Aves > Passeriformes > Paridae > Parus > Parus major. Next base: position 27,335,281 of record NC_031777.1, on the reverse strand, counting down.
TGAATTTATCATTGTCCAGGTGGAATGAAAAGTTGTGTGTGCAGTCACAGAGTAACTTCTGATGTGACACCTTTAGGTACAGACAGTGCTGGAGAATCAAAGTCAGGGTTGTGTGAGAAAGGCAGGCACTGTCTGTGCTCATTGCTGAGCAGGGGAGGAGGAGGAGGAGGATGGGGGGATGATCTCATGCCTTGGGGCAGCAGGACAAGGTCTCAGAGGTTGAGCTCTGTGTGCCATTGCTCCTGTTTGTGTCATGCAAGACTTCAGCCCTGGCACTTCACTGTGCTAAAGTTACCAGGAGCTCAAACCAGAACTCATAAAGGAAAATATCACACAACTTTAACACATGGTGTTGCCAGACACTGCTGTAATTAACCCAAATATCATCAGTAACCAGATCCTTTTAAAAATGGTCAGAAAGACAAATAAAATTCTTGTAAGAAGCATTAGTTTTGACTCAAATTTTATTGACATGTTTTGGGCTAAATGTAATGTGCATTTCTTCAGCTAGACTACCTGAGCTAATGCATTAAATACCATTAATTTCAGCTCCTGTGTAGGTAGGTGCCTGTAGTTTCTGTGTACCTATGACTTGCAAGTATAAAGTGTTTTCTGTGACTGTGATTTGAAATAAATCTAGACAACTCTTCTAAGCATTGTTTGCAAAAGAAGCAATATGTTTAGAAAATTAAGTGAACTTTTCTTTGCCAGTGTGACACCATGTCGTAGTCTTTTGTTGGTTGGTTGGTTATTTTTTTTTTAATTGACTTTATTGCTAGGCACTGTACTGTTGTGTTACTATTCCCAGTGTAATAATAATCATCATTATTCTGCGCTTCTTGCTGTGTTTTGGATAAAAATATATCTGAAGAAGAAACCCTTTATGCATCATTTTTTAAAAAAAGAAACATCCCTATGCTCTTACTAAAATTAAATAATATAATCTTGGGCTTCTTAAAATCTAAGTGGGATGAAGAATTCACTGCAGATGATCCCGTGGAAAGGCTTTGCAAGAGGAGGGCAATCAAGTAGGGATAATTAGAGTTACTATTTAAATATGCAGAAAGCAAAAAGCTTATCTGGAAGAGCAGAGAGAAGTGTAAGTACAGCGTAAGACTCACGTAAGGATGATTTGCAAGCAGTAAAATCACATCTCCCTGACTTTGTAAGTACAAACTAATAAGCAATATTTAATAATGGGGACTGTAATAGTGTGGGATATAAACCCAGTGGAATGTGATTTTACCATTAGATCTTACCTGAAGGGGATGGATTGGTTTAGCACAGACAGAGTGAGGATTACAGGTATTTGGAATGTGTGTGCAGTAAGGGATGAGAGTAATTGCTCAAGATAATCTCTGAGCAGTTAACTCAGAATAATGATAGGGAGTTGGTGGGATTTCCATTCCCAGGTTTTACTTCTTCCTCTGAATCAGCCTGAAAGTGTGAACACCTCTGATGGGACTCTTGCTGCTCCTGTGATTTGGAAAGGTTTGCTGAAGAACAGAATTAATGTGCTGCTAAGAACAAATCCTCCTTGGCAGAGAAATGGGTGGGATGGTCTTCAAGTTCTTAATCATCCCTGATTTTGTAACTCTGTCATTATTTTCATTAATTAACTTGAGTTGGTAACACAAACATCACACTTCTTCCAAAAACTAGTATTATTACTGCCTGCCATTTAGTCTGTTGATCTGAAAAAAGCCCAAACCAAAATGTTCAAGTGGTGCATAGGCAATAACTCCATTGAACGTGTATTTATCCGAACTTTAACTGGGCATCATCTGCATCCTCACCATGTGCTGAGAGCCTGCCTGACTTCACAGGCTGGGCAAGGCCAGGCCTGCCTGATATCAGCTGGGCTTTGGGAGGCAGGAGCTGCTGGAAAGGCTGGAATTCAGGAGCTGTTCTTCCCTGGGGCTCAGCTACAGGGCAGTGGCTGCCAAGGGTCCCTGCTCAAAGGAGAAAGGAGCCAGGGGCCCGACTGCTGGAATTCCTTTGAGTTCCCCTGGCCCTTTCACAAGGCCATGGGTGCTTAGTCCAATGGCCCTGGCTACCTTCCAAGTGGAGTAATTAAATTCTGCATTCCTGAATTCCCTCTCGTTTTAATTGGATTTGAAATTCTTCACCTTTTGGATTTAAACTCACCCGACAAAACAACTGTTTTTCATTACGGCAAGGACTTTATTTCAGATCAGGGTATGTTACCCTTGAATGCAATGTACATTGCTTTAGGTGTGCCAGGTGTTTCAGGAGAGCAGTGTACAAGGGAGAGCAACATTTTGTTTCCATTTTTAATTGATTTTTTTTGCTGTACTGAAGTGCACCCATTTGATAGTTATTCCTGTTCACTCTCTCAGTTTACAGGCCTTGTTGAGACTGTAGGATCAAAGGCAATTCATGAAAATATTTTAGATCTCTGCTGCATCCAGGAAACCTTCTGTTTGCCTCTGTGTGCAGCTTTCATCTCTTTTGTGTAGTCAGTGAAATCTAGGGCATCACTGGAAATTCAGTTTTCAGTGTGTATCCAAATGTTCACCTGATCATGGTGACTGCTCAGCACTTCACAGGAACCAGCTGGTAAACAAGGGAATCTGTGCTGCATCTCCCCTAAAATATGGCTTGCTTTCTACTGTGCCAGTAACTTCTGTTCATGTACTGGAGCCTAAATAATTGATTTTTTCAGTGTGTGCCACAGCAGAGCATTTTAAAGCCCAGGCTGCCTTGTTGATGAGCACTGTGATTCTGCAGAAATTTTAATTAGTGTATAGGGATGTCCAAAAGGTGTAGGCAGTAATGGGAGTGAATACATGGTTTAAATTTGGGAAGGTAATTTCTGGACAAGATAAATCTTTGATATGGATAAAATTCAGATTAGTTCACTTAATGCTTCACCTGGCCCTAGTGATACCTAAATTTAGAACTTGTGAGCACTGCTGGCTCGCAATCAGAATATGTTTTTCCCTGCATAAAATGGAATTATATTAGTCAATTCACATTAGCCAAGTCTGAAGTCTGTGTCTGCTTGGATTTATTTGCACTGGGCTGATGACAGAGCTCTGTTTGGCTTTTTGTTTGACCTGGATATGTGTATCTCTCTTAGTGCTGTCAGTCTGCTCTTACACTGCTCAGTGAATACTCCTGTTACTGAAAATCCAAGATCTATAGTCCTTTATTAAATTATGGAGTACATTACTTGCTCCTTTAGTATTTACCTTTGGGCATTAGTACTCTTTTTTCCTAGAAAATAACTTAGTACAGGGTTTTGTGGGAGTTTCTGAAACCTCTCTGAAAGGAAAAAAAAAAAAAATCTGAGCATATCTGGGAATGCCTTAAATAAAGCAAGTAGTAATGAATGTATTTATTATTATTATTATTATTAATACTACTATTGTTATTACTGCTATTGTTATTACTATTATTATTATTACTATTGTTATTGTTGTTGTTATGATTATTATTTTAAAATTAATAAGTATAGTTCATGTAAGTGATTGCAGAAAAGTCTTTAAAAGTAGGAAGGTCCCACCTGTATTATGGACTATAAATTCACTTTGTATAGCATTCTGTCCCTTTTCTCTGTATGAATTCCAGAGGACAGCCCCAAACTGACAGAAAGCCTTTCTGTTGTGGACTTGATTTTGTTGGTAGGCAGAGAAGGCGGGCAAAACCAGCATCCTGTCTTTCATCCTTCTGGATGAGGATTAATCATGATCACAGCTGCAGAATAATGCAGATCTTAGCTGGAGCTGCTGAGGGGGAAGGGCTGGGTAGGGGGGGAGCAAAGGACATCTCCATCTTCCCTTTCACCAGCCCCTCCTGCCCTTTATGGCAGAGTTGGAAGGAGCAGAATCCTACCTTATTTTTTTTAAACTAGTTAATCTTTCATGAATCTTGTGTTGGTTTTTTTTTTCCTTTAATCATAAAGAATGCACTCAATTTTCTGGTAACACACACATACAGAATGTTTGCATGGCTTCCTTGTTTCCTTGATGATGCATCAGGCACTGGGTGCTGAAATTCTGCTGGTTCAAAGGCACAGATTTACACCAGTGACTTTTTACTGTGTCTCTGTAGGCAGCCCAGAAATGCCTTGCAGGTCAACTGTTTTTGAAATGGATAAAAGTGTGCTAATTCCTTCAAGGTAAATCAGAAGGATTATGACATCTAGGAAGAAGAATCTGCCAGACAGTTCCAAAACAATATAACCAGGACTGACCCAACAGCATCTCTAAAGCTTCCGATAAAATTGCCTGAGGAGTCTGCCAAGAAGCCAGATGCTGCTGCTGGAAAAATACCTTCTGTAGCTTGGCATTTGTCCTGTAATTGCTTCCAAGAGAGAATAAACTGTAGCATGACAGTAGAAGGTGAATGGTTCCTCACTGCATGCTGCTTGGTGATTTTTTTAAAATATTTTGAAAATAAGCATTATTTTCTGATGTGTTACTACTCATGCAGATCCTTGTACTCATTTAACTGCTTAAGTTCCCCATCTCAATAATCAAACACTTTTTTTTTTCCCCCAGACATGTTAGCCTGGAAGTGGTTTGATTTTTCTTTTCCTGGAAGTGATTGCTTTTGCAGGGTCCCTAATCTGATCACCTGGGCTTTGGCCCTTGTTAGGGTGTGAGGTGGTGATACACACCTGGTTATGTCACAGTGTGGACTCTGTATGGATGTCTCTTTGTATGGAATTATGATACAGCAAACAACACCTGGCCCCCACAGTTCACAAGGGTTAGATTTGGTGTGGCTTTGTTTTTATTTTCAGTGTATCTTCCAGTTGTGGGAAGAGCACTGTCTGTAATTATTCAGAAATGCTGCTGAATCTTACCTCAAACAGAAACTTCTTAGGGAAGATGCTTCCTCCTCCCTTTGAAAATGGTTAATACTCCTACTGATAGAAAGCAGAGACATTTGTGGAGCAGTGTATAATCTAATCAGATACAAATGAAATGAGAACAGATAAGTGATTCCAAGAAAATTATTTATTTGAAATTTCTCCAGTAAAATCTAGCAGCTGTCCTGAAATCCTTTTGTTTGGTATCATGCAGGAGCCTGCCTGCTGTTCATCCCAGCAGTCCTGTGGGATTGCCTTCAGGAGTGGTTTGAAGACTGAACTACTCAAATGGAATGGTCAAAAGTAATTCTGCAGCTAAAACTCATCAGAGAATCACAGAGTGGCATGGTTTGGAAAGGACCTTAAAGCTCGTTGAGTTTCAACCCCTCTGCCATGGGCACGGACACCTCTCACTATCCCAGGCTGCTCCAAGCCCTGTCCAATCTGGGCTGGGACTCATCCATGGATGGGGCAGCCACAGCTTCTCTGGACACCCTGTGCCAGGGACTCAGCATCCTCCCAGGAGAGAATTCTCTTCCTAATTTCTGCTCTAAACCAACCCTCTGTCAGTTTGAAGCTGTTCCCCTTTGTCCTGTCACTAAATGTCCTTGTGAAAAGTCTTTCTCCATCTTTCTTGTAGGTGCCCTTCAGGTGCTCGAAGTTACTTAGGTAACTTGATAATTCAAAATATTGATATTTGTCAGTTGTGAACACAGATGTAATTATTGCCTGTTGGTGTGAATTCATACTTACAGTCCCAGAAGCTTCTTGCTTTTCCCCTTTGCTGTGCTAGACAGTGAACTTTGGTACGAGTCAGGTGGCTGAGTTTGACGTAATAAAGCAAAAGTCCATTTTCCAGCAAGGTGAATTCCTTTGATCAGTTTTCCTAATACTTAACAGTCAAGGGAACAAGGGCTGAGTGTTGAAAAATAGCAGTGAATAAAGAGCCTGGCAAAGGGGCCTTTTGTTGTTGTTGGCATTAGGAGGGTTTGCTTTGCTTTGCTGCAGTTTCAGGAAGCTCCAGAGAATGGAAAGACACAATGTACAGGTCAGCTCTTGTGCCTGAACAAAGCTCAAAGGGACCTGGAAAAGTTGGTGCAAAATTCACATCCTTTAAGAAGGTCAATGTAAGGCATCACTCCAAACTTTACTTCAGATTTCAAAGTATAGCTTAAGTTAGGTACAATGCTGTTATTTTATTTAAAATGAATGAGAAGGTGAGTTCGTGTCTCACTTGAAATATTAAGATAATGATCTTGAAATTAAACAAAACCCATAGCTGAATCAAGATATTTCTGTGAAGGACAGGAGGTGAACAAGATGCCTTCAACTTACTGTGCTACTTCAAAATATGCTGAGCTGTCCAGGATGCGAAATGTTTAATTCCATAACCTTTTCTTCCAATTAGAAGACAGATTCTGATTGTGAGGAATTTGCATTTCAGTATGAAACATGGTGTCTGACATTGCTTTTACCTTCTCCCTGGTGATGCTCCTGACTGCACACTTCTCCCTTTCCTTCAGTGTGATGATTGCACCATTGCACTTTAGTAATCATTTAACAGCTCTAATTACAGAATACTGTGATCCCAACTGTGTACTTTGTCCTCTTTGCCTTCTTAGTCTCTGTTTCTTTGGTGTCGAGAGGATCACAAAAGAGCCATTCTGCTTTGCAAAAATAAATTCCAAAGGCCCTGCTTTGGTAATGTACAGATCTGCGTTTTCTCGTGGCTTTGGAGTTGACAACACTGAATTTTAGCCATAGAGGGGTTGGTTCATCTGATGTTGTTTACATCAGTCACTCTGGTGTAACTTCTCTGATACTGATGCAGATACACAGCATAAAACTGGTGTAACTCCAACACCATTAAGATGGATGGAGTTATGGCAGTATGAGTCAAATGCAATGCTATTGATCTTGTGCTGGTGTGACTTTATTGACTGGAGTGGAGGTGAGGCAGTTTCTGCTGGTGGAGCTCGGGTGGCAGCCAGGTTGTGCTTGTGCTTGGAGTAGTTGTGACTTTGGTTTCTTGTTTGTTCTTGCACTGTGTTATCAGAAATTCCTTCTCTTTTCTGCTCCAGGGTCAGCAGTGTGGGAATCTGGGAGTAGTGAAGTCTTGGAGTAATGCAATTCATAGGGGAAGAGCATTAGGTAATTCAGTTTCACTGAGCAATCTCTAGTCCCATCTGAATGATTTCCTCTGTTATCTGCTAATGTGGTATCAGAGGAATGATGTGGAGTTTTTAAACCCGCTCCTTTTTGATGTGATACCCTGCTAAAGCTTACAAAAGCACTCTGAATGGAGTTTTGAGTCTGAAAGTGCACTTAAAGGAGCAATGAGTGCTGTATCTATATCCCCAGCACACTGGGATTGTTCCTGGTTTTCAGCTCCCTGGGCTGGAGTTGCATTCCCTGCTCCATGGGCAGAAGAGATGTAGTTTTTCCTGAATTCAAATGCCATACTTTCAGTATTTCAAAAATCCTTTAAAGCAAGTCCATGTCTTCTATTTTGCCTTTGTTGCATGAATGCTGCCCTGTATAATATAAAATAGAAACTGGAATATTAAAATGAAATGTTAGTAATTTGCTATTAAAAATGTTGATGAAATCAATTCATTCCTTTGAAAAGCGTCTTTTAAATCCGGTCAGCATTTTCTGTGAGTAGAAAATTCGCAGCACTTCTGGTGAATAACTGGTGGAGTGGAGTGCAGCATTCACCATGACATGGAGTGATTTCCAGGAGGAATTTCAGTAATTATTCCTGCCATCATTGGAATACTAATAAAAGTCTTACTTTAGAAATATTTTATAGGTCAGGTTTTTGCCAAGACACTCTTTCAGTGGTGAATCTGCTTCAGTGGTGCTATTTACCCCATCTGAGGAACTGGGTAACATGCCTGAAAGATGCCCTAGAGACAGAAAAATGAAGCATAATATAAACCAAAATAAACTTAATGAAATGTGTTATTGGCCTAAGTAATATGTAGGATTTTGTTTAAAAAAGAGCTTCTTGTTTTCAGGAGATAGGAGAAATGTTTAATGAATACAGCCAACTACATCAACTAAATACAAAGGGAAATGAAATGCTGTGGTTTGAGTACTAAGTAGTTTTCTGATATTGGAAGAATTAGAAAGGGTTATTTGGGAAATGTTGTTCTGGACGACACTACAGACATAGTACAGAAAGCTGAATAAAGGAGATAAAACTCCTTCCTTTATTGTAATATATAGAAAATCAGGAGTGGAGGGAAGTACACGAGCATTTTAGAGCAAACAAAACCAAGTATGGCATCTGGAGGCAGTTGTGAGTCTTAACAAGCTGTGTAATTTAGGGAGTGAGTGGGAGATGAAGGATGCTGGGTTCCAAGGGAGGGTTTGTAGGGGAATAAATGTTTGTGTAGTATCTCAGTTTGTGAGTGTGAACAGTAAAATTTCTTTCACCTTTGCAGGCTGCAGAAAAGCCAGTAAAGAAATGGCAGGGAAAGGCAGTGCTTGGCATGGAGTGCCATGAAAGAGAGTCCTTTGGCTTTGTCACTGGAAATGCTGCTTTCTGCTGTTCTGGGGGCAAATGGCAAAACTGGAGGAGAGAACAGACCCATGAACAATCCAACACAGGTTGTTTTCTGTGGCAGGCCAGCCAGAATTTCAGTGCATGTTCTGGCTTAGATTTTCCTGTTAAACACTTCACAGAATCTGCTGTAATGAAGTGTCACCGACAGCTCTCCTGTTTGCTTTTGTTTCCTCCTGATTTTCTCCTCTCTGACAGCGTCTTAAGCTCTCTTTCACCTCAGTTTCCTCCTTTTCTGGTTCTTCCTTGCAGGCCTTGTTAACTGCAGTGTATCAGTGGGTTTTGGATCAGTCCCTTGGGTTCCCTTTTGGAATTAGCACAGTGCCTGCTGTGACAGATGAATCCTCTGATGTTTGCCTGCCCTGACCATTGGGGAAATGGGCTGATGAGTACAAAACAGCATGAGCAGCACCAGAGGATTTCCTGGCCCCTCTCCCTAGAGGGTACAAAGAGCACTGGTGGCAAGGGTGGGTTTTCCATCGTCTGTTTGTGTGTGGTCCCACTGCTGCTCTCTGTGTTAGGCTTTGAGGGCAGGTGGGAAGTGGATCAGTAACATTTTCTCCCTTGACCCTTACACTTGAACTGGTTTTAGTGTTCCATACTCAGAGCACTTTCCACTTCTATTTTCACTTACATTTTACCCTTTTAGTATATTTGGGCTTTGTTTAACACTTGTTGGGCATCAACATGGTTATGTTGGGCTCTTTGGAGGCAAAAAAATTAATTGCAAGACTCCAGAGCATATAAAAGCAAGAGCTAAGGATGGGAGCATGGCTTTTGTTTTGTCAAACCAATGTTTGGGAGGTACCATCCTCTTGTCAAATCCCACTTTGGGGCTGTGGAGAACTTAAATACCTAGGGAATGCCAGGGCTTAGTTACAAATCCTTTCTAAGACTGCTTTTCTTTTATATAAGCAGATGGAAACTGGTTTCAGGGGAGGGAACTTCTTAAGTTTTGAAGTCCTGAAGAAAATTAATTAATTCATGTAGCTGAAAGCCAGAGGGGAAGTATTATGATCATTTTGTCTGACCTCCTTCATAACTTGGGCCAGGGGAAGTCTCCTAATAACCCCTACATGAGCTCACTGAAGCGTGGTTGAAAAGACAAATGATTTGACAGAAATTGTTGTTTCACGGGCGTGTGGGGGAGGCGTGTGGAGCTCAGGACTGATTTCCCCATGCATAAAGGGTTCAACCTGTGTTAATCCTAACGGCAAAGTGAATTGACAGAAATATTTCTTTGCTAAGGCTTTAGGTTTTGTGCTGGAGTAGGAGTAATAGAGAATGCAGGCTTAAGAACTTCTCCTGGAATTAAGAGCCAGTTAATTCCAGAATGCGCTGATTGTGTTCCTGCTGTAGCCACTTAATAAGGCCACAGAAAATGTCAGTATTTTGTTAAAACGAAGAGCTCAGAATCCTCTTTAGGAAAAGCTGAGGCAGGCACATAACAGTGCAATAGCTGGAGCAGTAACAAGGCACACAAGGAGATTGTTAGAGTGGATGGATACGTGTAAGACGATGGATTTTTTATTTTTTATTTTTTTAGAAACGCAGCTAACAAAATTTTGTCTTCAGAGCAGGGAGAGAAACGTGGCAAAACTGATCAAAGCAAATAGCATCTCATTGATAAAACACATGCTGCAGTACTTCCCACAGTTGGGAGGCTGTGGTATTTAACAACGGTGACCTAGATTGGAGGAGACAATGAAAGCTGTTGCGGTGAGGAGCAGATTGACTGCCATTCTCATCTGGGTAATAAACGGCTGAAATATGGACAGTGCATGAAAGTTTACTAATGTGGCTTACATAAAGACCTACACTTTTGGAGGAATTGTCTCTGTAGCAAATTCAGTTTGAACTATAGCTGGTGTCTGACAGATGTTTATGTGCTCCTTTACAAAGATACCTATTACTTTATTCAAGGATCTATGAGCCTGCGAGAGTATGACCTGATTAGGTTTGAAAGTAAATCAATATATGAACCTGTCCAAAAACAGACATGCATTTTATTTTAAAAAATATTACTCAGTGGGATAGCCTCGAGGGGATATAGCTTTTCTGGAGAGTTTCAAATGAGATAGCAGTCATATGTTGTTACTTTAAAATATTCAGTGCCATTCAGATGCTACTATTTCAGCTGTCCTGTTGGAAATAGCTGACAAGTGGAGATGACATTCCTGATGCTTTGTAGCCACAATGGTCTTCTAAGACATTAAAACTTGCTTAACTACAGACCCCGGGGGTATTTGGTATTTATTTTTAATTTATTTTTTTAATAAGTGGACCTATTATAAATATTTCCCTTTTGTCAAGTGGCTCATGTTAGTGCTCCTTGTAGAGCTATGCAGTTAACCTTTAGGTAAATATAAATCCAAATTCTGGAAAAATAAACTGTCAATCCAGCTGTGACTCTAGAGATGCTTTAAGTAAGTGCCATTGAGCTGTAAAGGCTGATGCATCCCTACTGTGCTGTAAAACTAAATATTATTAAATTGGGTTGCAGGCAGGGGGAGGGGTAGGAGATGGGGGTTGTGAGGGACATCTGTTCTGCACAGAGCTCCTCTCCCTGCTCGTGGGGGGATCTGAAGCGTGAGCGAGGAGGGCGAGGACGTTCCCCCCAGCCCTGCTCCGAGCAGCTGTGCTTGGGGAGAGGCTTCTCCCTGTCCATGGACCTGGCCAGAGAGAGCTCTTGGATCCTGGAACCTCACTCTGGGACCTGTTCCTCCTTTTCCCTCCCTGACCAGCCTTCATTGGATCTGTCCTTTCCTGCTCTTTTCTCAGCTGAGAAGATTGATCAGGATGCTGTTGGTTTATTCAGGTCTGCTACACCAAGCAGGTGTATTCAGCGAGCGCTGCAACTTCAATTTGTGCCTCGCTTTATTTTTTTCCTCCTTTTTTTTTGCCATGCACTGCTTATTCAGATTCCACACAGGGGGGAACAGGGAATTTTGTATTTCAAAATCAGTTCAGCAGATTTTGAAAAGCTATCTTTGAATATTCTATAATACACAGACAGATTTGAAGAGCTTATTAAAGAAAGCCCCTGACACACTTCAGCAGTATTAAATCACTTCAGACGGCGCATGGCAGTGTAATGTTACTGAAGCATTTTAAAATGTTAAAAGAGCCTGGATTTGAAAGTACTGGTGGCTTCACAGCCTTTACTGTGAAAAGTGATTTAAAGTGTCAAAATTATTCCAGTGTTTGCAGTCTGTTACTTTCTTAAATGACAAAGAAGGTACATTAGTAAATAACTCTAACTGCAGTTAATCCCTGGCCATCTAACCAGCTGATATGCTGGGTTAGTATCTTTATTAAATGCTTATTTAATAAGTGGGCAGCTGTTCCGACAGGCCAGATGGACTTCTCTATAATTGTGCTAATAATGAGAACTTTCTCACAGAAAGAAAGGGCAGTAAGAAGATGCATTTGGTGAGGAAACACCCTGATAAATGGCTTCAGGACAGTCTGGTCCTCTGCCCTCGACAGACTGGCTCAAATAAGTGGTTCATCCCTCAAAGCAGGAAGGAATTGGAGCAATGGGTTCTTTTTTTGCTTAGATGTTTATTCTTTGTGTATTCTTTGCCTCCAGAGCCCTGACATCCCCAGGCCTGCTTCCCTCATCCTGCACCAGCACATTCCTGCTGTGGGTTCACAGCTGGTGCATTTTTGTCCCCAAAAAATACACATTATGTAAAACTGTAGCTTTCTCCCTAAATGTTACCTCTCTAAATGTTAAGTTTTTGCACCTACCTCATTTATATTTCATGGGTTTAATTAACTATTTTCAGAGATCTTTGCAAGAAAGATTACTGGATGGGTGTTAAAATTACAGCTTTGTTTGTGTGGAGACAGAGTCTTTTATACTGGAAACATTATCATAAGCAAGAGGAGTGGCAAAGTATGATGTTCTCAGCATGAGCAATGAATACATTTTTCATTTGTCTTTGTTCAAGTAAGGGAGTGAAAGCACTGAAAAACAATTGGAGGAGTAAAAATCTCTACTTGCTATCTGGAAATATGGAATTGGTGCATTTAAGAATTGAGTCCTTGCAGTTTTTTTGCTTTTGGTGACATTTCCAGCTACTTCCTGCAATGTGGTCTTTGTCCTCCAGCTGCTGGTCAGAAGTGCTGGTCTTCTGTACACCCTGAGCAGTGTCTCTAGGGTGTGAAGGCATCTCAGATATGCCAAAATATCTCAAATATAGATGTTTGAGGTAGTCACAGGTAACTGTGTTTAAGCATCTAAAATCGTGGACACTTGGCTCAGTAGATGGAGAACTTTATGTGTTTCTCCCTTGTAATGGTTTGGCTTTTTTATTTTCCGTTCATGTTTTAAACCCAGAAAGTGACTGTTCCTTTTTGTTTCCTTCCTTAACAGCACTCGAAAGGAGTGAATGAGATGAACTGTTTGGGTTATAGTATCTGAAAGGCTAAATTATTCTCTTGGAGAGACGTTCTAAATGAGCCTGACCGAGATCCTGGATCTGTGTGAAGAGGACTAAGGATATAGGATGTCAACTGAGACAGAACTTCAAGTGGCTGTTAAAACCAGCACAAAGAAAGACTCCAAAAAGAAAGGTAGTGACTCATTTCTCTTTATTTGTGTGTGTTTTGTTCTTTAATCAGCTCCTACATCAGCCACCTTTGGCACATCTGTGGCTCTTCTGTTATCTGTGTGCTCAGTGAAAAGTGGGATTTGTTAAGCTCAGTGGAAGTCTGGTACAGAAATATGGGGTTTGATTCTCTGACATAAAAAATATATCCTATTGAAATATGTCTTGAAATACAAGAAAAATATTTGCATAATATTTCTGGTTCACAAAGAGGAATGCAGCTCTTAAAATTCCTTAACTAAAGATCACTTTTCTCTTTCTCTGCTGATAAATACAGTTTACCGTTCCTGGAATTTGAATTTTACTGACACTTTGTGAAGTTAGAGAACTTGGTAGCAATCTGTGGAGAGATTAATTAAAACTCAAAATTATGGAGAAGCTGTGGAGAAATGCAAGGTTGGATTAGTTCATATTTGTATTTACAAGGTTGGATTAGTTCATATTTGTATTTACAAGGTTGGATTAGTTCATATTTATATTTACAATGTTGCCTCAGACCATACAACAGTTCTTAGGAGTGCTAAGTGTGAGAAATGGGACCATATGAATTTGGTGCTTATGCTTGCTTAAAGATTTTTAGCAGGGATTTTTCTCCTTACATTTTTATTACTATTTTTATTGCTTATGGTTTTAAATACTGATGAGCTTGGAGCCCAAGACCTTGAATTCCAGTGGTAGTTGTTCTGTGTAGCCATATTTGGCTATTTTTTTAAACCTACACATGAAATTGAGATTGAAAACAGATTTATTAGGAATTAGTCAAATAAAAAAGTAAAACAAAAAGAAAATAATCATACTTAATAGTTTTAATACTCAACACAACAAGATTGGAACTTTCATATGAGCTTTGGAGTTTGTCATTCTGTTTCTTTCTGGGGATGTGTAATTTAGCCATTTACTTCTGAGGGTTTTTTTTAAATTTTTCTAAGACAAACAAAATCTCATCTTTGCTTATATATGTATAATGCAAATTTTACTCGTAATTAACTTGAACTGCTGGGCAGTAATACCATTTCCTGCAGCAATTCTACCAAAACAGTTACTAAGGCCTTGTGTTCCCTTTGGCTTTTGTATCAGAAATCTTTATCCTAGAGTTTGTAGAAGACACAGCAATTAAAAATTTTCAAGTGTTTGTTCAGGAAGATGGTTTAAAAACCTTATGACTGCTCTAGGCCTACACTCACAAATCAAAAATGATTCATTTAAGATAAAAAAGCTGCAATTTGGAAAGGCAAGAGAAGGGGAACTTTGATGTACATGGGAATGTGATCTAAGATGTTTAAGGCAAATAAAGTTAAAGTGGTTTGGTTGTATGATCATTTAGTTTTTGGGGGCAGACAGGAAATTAAAAAATGTCATTTCTTTGCAATATGGATAACATCTTTTTGATGTGTGTCTCCTATGTTATTTCTTCTGCTGGAGGCTGGAACTTTTGAAACAAGCAAGCAACTCTTTCAGGAACTTGATGTTTATGTTAATAAAATATTCAGCATCCAGCTTGTAAAAACATTTCCATAAATCACAATAACTGAGCACTTCTCTGCCCAAAATCTGATTCTATACCCCAAATGGAAATTCTGAGAATTACCTTCAGTGCTGAGGGGGAGTATAAAATACTTTGTGTGGCAGTGATGTGAGTGTCTGGAGAGCTGGAAGGGACAGGGAATGGCAGTGGCACATCCCCAGGATTATTCTGGCTGCCCTGCATCCGATCCCATCAGCCACCCCAGGGCTGGAGCAGTGAATGCTTCACACAGACAAGGTACACAATGCACACACTGTTTGCTATTCAAATCCCACAGAAACAGAGTCAAAAGAAACGTGGTGTGCTCATTTACTTGTCATTGAGTTGTATGCATTTCCCTGTGTTCCAACAAAGGAGCTCTCCTCTGTATAGTGGGAGTGATGGACACGTGAAAAACAGGGATTTTTTTGCCTTTTTTTTCCCAAGTTCATTAACTATGAGCAGTGGCAGGTAGCAAGTGCTAACATGAAGTTTCTGATGTTGCTAATCAATGAGTTTGATTATGCAGTGGAACTGAGTATTCCCAAGAAATAAGTCTTTGCTGTATAAACAGAAATTTCAGCTCTTGTGTTTTTCCAGTGTTGTGTTGCACTTCTGGAAAAGCTGTGCATCCTTCTCCATCCAGAGCAGGGACAGGCCTCTTTCACTGTATTATCTGATGTTCTGGTAGTTCTTCTGCCTTCTGCAGCTCACAGCACTGCATGGAATGTCTGTCCCACATCCATATCCCACTCTGGAGGTCTGGGGTGACTGAAAGGAAATGAGGATTAGTGTGGAGTTGGAGCACGGGACTGGGTTCTTTCCTGATCTCAGCCTAAATCTTCTGTGTAAACCCAGCTAAATCCTACATACTCTTCATCCAGTGAGGTAGTGTTTCTTATTTGGAGTGTTGAAATAAAACCAAGGCTAATTCCTAGGATTTGTAACGAGTATGGATATAAAACAGCATAAAGTGTCAGATAAATGGGAGCAGTTCTTATTGATGTGCAGTGGCCAAAAAGAAAGCTATGACTTCTACATTTCTGGTAATAATGCCTACCTTTAACCTTGGGTTAAAGCCAAGGTGATGTCATTAGTTAACAATTTAATAACCTGGACAGGTTAGAAAGAAGTCCAGGAGAATTCTAATGGTATTTAGTGAGTTTGAATGCAAAGTCTTGCTGCTGGGATGGACTAACTCCCTGCCAGAAGGGTGGAATGTGTGAAGTCCCTTTAGGATTTCATGTAACTGCTTTTAGGCTCTGTTGCACAGACTGCTGGATTTTGGGTGACAGGGAAATAGTTTGATTTGTGCTGCAAAGGAATGACAATGCTCGTGCAAAGATTTCACCAAATATTTCATTGACGTGCTGGGAACACAGAGAAAACTCTGTAGTCACATGCAGAGCAGTTCCCTTTGGAACACTTCTCTTTAGGCATGGTGTTTTTAGAGCCATGAGCTTTCTGCTTATAGCCAGCTCCGGAGTGTCTGCACTGTCACCTGAGCTGGTTTGTGAGGCAGTGTCCTGTTCAGCACTGAAGGGTTGTCACAGCAGTTAGAACAAGAACTTAAATACAAAACCCTCTCTGAAGCTGCTGTTTGCACAGAATCACAGCTGAGGAGCTCTGATCTTCTGTGGGTAAGTTCAGTATTTACATGTTCATATCAGACTGTAATTTGGTGTGATAACCTCATCACCCTGGATAACCTTAAAAGCGGGCTATTGAAAAATCAAATTTTTTCCTTTTATTCAGTTTGTATTGATCTGATGGATCCAGGGTTGGGTGGGCTCTAGAAATGCTTCCTGGTCATATTCCTGGCAGAGGGGATGGAATTTTAACTGACCTGGAAATACCCTTGTGGGAGCAGAGGTGAGCCAGGCACCTCCCTTCCTCTCCAGATTGTCACTTTTTCCTCCCCGTGCTGTGAAGCTCCTTGTCCCTTGAGGACCAGTGTTTCCCCCTGACCTCCAGAGCCCTCCTTCCTGCACTTTATTCCATTTTACAGGCTTAAAGTGCTCTAGGTGTTATTAGAGGAGATTATATTTCTGCCACCCCCACCTCCAGCCCTACTCTTCATGCTGCTCTTGCAGAAATCTGCTGGTAACTTCCTTGTAATTATCTTTTTTTGAGAACTTGCTCACATTTTAGAAGATATCCTGGAGAGGTTTCATGTTGCTCTCTAAGTGGAAATTATGAAAAATTCTCAGGAGATTTAGAAAGCTCAATTTGGGGACTTCTTTTGGTGATAAGTTTTTTTCTTTTTTTGGTGAGTTTGCCAAAAGTCATGTGTTCTTTAAGAAGCATTTAGAGAATTAATGATACAACTAATGCTTTTAAATGCTGATTTTATTTTGTTTGTTTATGTCATCCAGTTCATTAAGAAGTGAATAAAAATTATGTATTTGTATTGTTCAGGATAGGAAATTAGAATTTTTTTACTAGCCAGAGTTGTTAGAAACATAAACCATGTTTGTCTTGTAGTACATGGGGGAAAAGCCTTGTTATAAGTGTGTATAGATTATTGAATCAAATTGAAAACATTTACTCGAGCCTATCGGAATTAAAATTGATTTAGAACCTCTCTGGGGGAAATGTGTTGCATTGATGTTGAATTCACACTGATAACTGCCTGGGAAAATCCCTTCTTGCAAAACTAGCTGAACAGAAAAATTGAAATTGGGAGGTCAGTAAAGAAGGGAGCCAGACTACCAAAAATCAGTGCAGATCTGTGTCTGCTAAGGGTAGGCCAGGGGACTTTTCTAGAGATTTAATCTCTTCCTCTTGCACTTAAATTCTGTAATTTTTCTATTTGAGGCTTGGGGCTTGTTCTGCAGTTCCATCTCTCATCACATCCCCCATCGTAAGACTCCCGAGTCAATTTTCAACATGACAGGGACTTTTAAAAAATGGAAGCAGATTCAGAGAGGAGCTTGGGCACGTTGACACCCAGCATGATGACAGTCATGCTCAGGTCCCCTTGGGTGAGATTCCCTTCTTTAATGGGTTTCCAGAGCGTGTGGGAATCATCTGGGAGCAGCTCTCAGAGCAGGCTGGGCGCCAAGCCAGGGATTGCTGCACCCAGCCAGTAGGAATGGGACATTTAGAGAGGGTGGGACATGCTGTGCTGGAGCTGGAGGTCCTCTCCTCACCCAGAGCTGGGCAGTGTCGTGGCTGGATGGATTTCCAGGTGGCCAAGCCCTGCTCCAGGAGGGAGAGCGAGAGCGGGCTGCGCGCGGGGGGCTGGTTCATGCCAGGTGAGGAGTTTAACCAGGGGGGTTTGTGTGGCAGAGCTGGCTTGGAGGTGGGAGATCTGAGTCTCATCCTCTTGGGATCACCACAGCAAAAAGCTTAACTGTCCCATTTTATCTCTCCTGACTGCTGATTAAAAGGAAAGCAGTGGCTGAGGGACCATTCGCGTGTGGATTGGGCCTGTGGCAGAGTCACATCTATTTCCTGGGTCTTTTAAGCACTAATGAGAGGCTGGGGTCTGTCTAACTATCTAAAGGAAAACCTCTGCATCCCCAGGAGCAAAACTCTAGTCAGACTAAGATCAAACAGGAGCTACCTAGTTAGTTTAAAAGCCTTTGGGGATAGGAGGCCTTTAAACGAGGTTGTTTTGTCATTGTCATTTTTCATCATAGGTGCCTAATGCTACCCTAGTCCTGTTTCGGGCTTCTTAGACCTCATTTGAATCCAGTCTTTGCATGAATCATTGCTAAGCTCAGGAGTGGAATGGAGGTTTCTGATGTAAAAGTGAAGTTTCTGATGTAAAGTTGGTTTTCCGATGTAAAAGTTACAATTTTGCTGACAGAAATCTTGGAGCAGTTTTTGCAGCTATGTTTCCATGTTGGAACTTCAGTTTAAATTAATCAGTGCTATGAACAGTGATGGTGGATTACTTTGTTTAATGAATTAACTTTTTAAAAGAAACTACCAACAGTTAAAGCATCATCATTGTAATGAGGCATTTCAAGATGTCACATTGGTATAGGTTTGTTTATTTTTCAGATTATGTGGCTAAGATTCACAGGATCCAGCAAAATTTAAATTTGATCTAATGAATAATGAACATAGGAGCTTCTTTCATTGACTGGGAGTGGATTTGCTTTGTTTCCTTGCAGTAGCTATGAGTTTTTCAATAATTTATAGATCAAGTAACAGCAGCATTAATTGATACACTAATTGTGTCCACGTGCCTGCCTTTAACAAATCTCTTTTGTGAAATTATTACTGACAATATTAATTGCACATCTTTTGTGAGTTGATATAAGTTATGAATTCATTCTCAAGTTGAAAGGGGGTGGGAAAATCATTAATTTTGGCATTGTGTAGCTATAATTAACAAGGGTTATCCAATAGCCTATCATCAATTAGAGAGCTCATGAATTCTGTTTTAAATACTGTGTACCAAAGGGGGTCTGTGGTTGTTAATTGAAGGATTCTTTGGGGGTGATGGATGTTGTCTCTTGTCGCAGATATGATGTTTACTGTTGCTTTTAATTGAGGGAAATCTGCCTAAACTAAAGTTGAGGCTGGTGTTATTTTGCTGCTCCTCAGCAGAACAGAACAATCAATAATCCGTTGAATATTAAGAACAACGAGCTTTTGTTACAATTCTCAGTGTTTTAACAGTTATCAAAACATTTCAGTTTAAAGTAGTCATCAGGAGCTCAGTGCAGTGCATATTCCAGAGAGGATTTGAGTCATGGCACAGTCCCTGGATACAGGTGGGTGTTGCTGTGCTCTGGGAGCTGGGAGCATCACCTGTGCATCACTTCAGCCTGTGCTGTACCTTGTTTCTGGCTTCATCCTCTTATGCTCTAAAATTACCTCTGAGATTTGACTGAAATATGGAGAAAGTGGGGATGGGGCTGATAAGGAAATAGAACTTTTAAACAGGCAAATAAATTAATTTTCAGTGAAAATTTTTCTCTGCTTGCAGTCATTGAAAAGACTCTCAGCAAAATTTCAAAATTCATTTTAGAACTTTTGTAAATGGAAACTTTTGTTTAGAAAGTTCAGGGAAGAAAATTCTATTGTGTAATGAATAACTGAGTAGGAGTGACCTAATTCATCCAGATTAGTAGCTAAAATACCTCCAGAGGTTTGGATTAGTGGAAGTTTTCTAATATGGCTCACAGAGAAATATTCTACAGGGACAAGACTGTTGGTGATGATAATGTTTTTGTAGTATTCTTCATCCAGAGATATTTTCTTGCCTAATAAATATTGATGAATAACATTTCTGTCAGCATGTTGCACTACGTGCATTTCAGCATTTGTAATTTTCTGAAACATTTTGCCTTTTCCATCAATATTGTTATTATTTGCAGAATTTCCCATAAAATGTAAAGTGAGTAAAGTGTTGCTCACTGTGTAATTCAGATTAGAGGTATCAACTGTGTTGATCACTGCTCCCATTTTGCTGAAGGTATATCAAAGATAAGTAAATTTGGAATATTAGCTTGATCCCAGTATTAAATTGCTAACTAATTTTCCATGAAATAAACAAATAACACTTACCATTGCTGTCCACATTATTGCAGTGTATACTTCTTCATATTACTAAGGAAAATTAATCTCATATAATTTTCTGTAATTTATTGAAAATCATGAGCTTTCTCGTCCTATGTACATGTGGGGGAAATGTAAATTGATTTCAAAGGTGGTTAGATCCTTGCATCAAAAGCCAGTGCTCATCTCTCAATTACTTTCCAAAGATTACAGCACAAATCAGGACAGAGCTTGGTGTGTAATCTGAGGATCCTGTCTCTTACTTTGTGCTTTAACCAGCACGTTTCACTCTCCCAGTGTTGACATCACAGTAATTTCATTAATCAGCTTGTGAAGAAAAAGCTGTGGAGGAATGCACAAGTTAACAGACACATGCAGGGTTTGGTTTGTGTATTTAAGCAGCTTGAATTAGAAATGTTTATTAAGGTATATATATATTAGTCACAAGAACTTTAGCTGAAAAATAACTGTCTCCTTAATCTGACCACTTCTGGTTAAGAAAAACTCACCCACAGAATTTTGAAATACTGTTACAGAAATTGTAAGCCCTTCATTCATGCCTTGTGGTACATTCCTCTCTAAGAGCTCAAAGAAATATGTAGGGAATTTGGCCAAGTAATAGGCTCAGACTTCCTGTAATAAATATGTCATGGCAGACATTCACTGTGCTCCTCAGGAGTAAAGAAAAGATGTGGCTGTGATCCTCATGCATGATTCTATGTATAGGATCAATATGGACGTTATTGATCCTCCAGAATAAAGGTAATATATTACAGATGTATAAAATGTATTTGTGTTGTCCAGTGGTAGAAAGAGTTTTCCTTGTGAGTCCCTTCCAAGTCAGCCTGTTCTGTGATTGTGTGAGGTACAACATTTCTCTTGAAAGTGAATTAGAGATAAACATGTCCTCAGAAATAATGACATCCTATTTGTATTATTTTTATCTAAACACTCATATATTATAGCTAGTTGTTGGCAAAAGGACAGGAGAAAGAGCATTTCTCTGTTTTTACATTTGCTTGGTTTTGCATATATGACAATATTTTGTTTGCTTAACTAAGTAATGTGTTTGTGGGGGTCTTTTGTACGAAAAATACAGGGATGCACTTTAATGCTCATTGGCATCTTTCCTGCTCCTTGCAACAATAGTGGGGGCAGTACTGAACTAAACCTGAGAGTTTCCAAAGGCCATCTTCAGTCTGGTTCTGGCTGTAAAACCTCATGTGGAGATGTTCAGCCTCTCAGAAGGTTTCTGCTTTGAGTCTCCTGAGCAGCCAGAGCCTCTCCCCAGAGCCTCTCTCCACAGATGAGGATCAGTGGGGTTGAAATCACTTCTGATTTAGACACCATGTTTATCCTGTTCTCACTGCCCAGGCTGAAACACCAAACCCAGCTATCACTTATTTGCAAGCGAGTTTACCCCCTTTATTTACTCCAGTATTGGCTTTTCCCAATTCCTTTTATTTATGCAGTTGTGCAATGCAGGAGAGCAGTTGCCAACACAATATCCATTATTATTCTGAAAAGAACAGAGTAGCTTTCACTTCCATTTCCCAGAGACAGCATTACTCACTGCTGCAAAACAACATTACAAACAGGAGAAGTAGGGTGAATTGTCATTCGGCTGCTGAGTCCCAAAACTGCCTTTCCTTGCTCCAAGTAGATCAAGTTTGAAGTGGAGGTGGGAATGGTGTGTGGTCTCTCTTTGTGATGGGGCAGTCAGGGAAGCAAAGAAGCTGTTGCTCCATCAACACAAAAGTCATTAGGAGTGGAACCAAAGAAATTGGCATGGTTGTGTTTCCAGCATCTTCCTTGGGAGGTACCTGAGTCTGGTGGACTGCAGGGTTTGGGAAGATTTTTCCTCTCCCAGATCCTCCTGGCAGTGGTTCCAGTGGCCACAGGATATCCTGCAAAGTAGTCCAAAAACCACAGACAGCTGCAGCCTTGACTTCTAAATATTAACATTTCGCAGCAGATTCTTCTACAAGTGACAAGAGCAGCAGCTTCCTCTGGAGCCAACTTTAATGTCTACCCTGCTTCAACCACCAGCAAATGCTGAACAGCTAATCTGTGATCTATAATTACACCTCTTATGCTCTTAGTTTAGTTAGAGGGAGAATTGTGTAGTGAAAAGGATGATTCAGGGAGTGAAATGAAATTAAGCTCAGTCTTTTGAGGTTAGCTATTAATTTCATTTTAAATAAAAAATTGTCTTGAAAGTAATAAGAGGGTAATATTCACACGTCACAATAATGTGCTGATAACTAGGTGGAAGGCAAAAACACCAGTAGTAGTTGGATGAACCACTTTTTTTTTTTTTATTGCAGTCTTGTGTTGCCTGTGTAAGTTTTAAATTGAATTCAAATGTCCAAAGTCACATGAAGTGAATGAAATGCACCAGGGAATTTGGGTGTACTCTGTACTGAGGCATGGCTTAAGTTTAATATTGACATGAGTACCTAGTATGTTCAGTGTTTGCTCTATTTACTAGTGTAGGATGTTTATGGTTTATAGTTCTTTCTTAAAAAATGCACCTATCTGAAATGTCTCTTTAAAAATCATGTTACCAGCCCTTCCAGTAAAATTGGATGAACACAGCCTCTGCTGTGGTGAGCATGTCAGAAGGATGGCAGTGCTCGAGAGAAACTGGAGATCAAAATGAAAGCTACCTGCAGAATTCTTTATGTCTCTTGCCTATTTTCTTTCCCTGTGCTAGACTATAGCTAAAGCAATACATTGTATCTGTGCCTCTGTTTAATTGCATTAAAGAAATGCCGGGGCTCTAAGGTTAAGCACTAAAATTCTAAGGAAGCAGAGCCTCAAAGTTGCCTGTGTAAGCCTCATTTAACATCCCTTCAGGATACACATTTTCATACAGTTTTTAATGAGCTGAGCTCATCTTGCTGTTTCCTGGAGACCTTTGTCCTGCTCAGTGAATGGAAGGACAGTGGTCAGGGAATGTGCTCCATCTGGGGCTGTTCTCTGTGCTTGGCACTCGGGATGGAGCTGCCTGCTTTGTTTTCATGACACCCCAGCCTGAATGTCAATGTGTGGCTATTGATGGAATCTAAAGCTAAAATCCTTACATCTCAGAAAAATGCTTTTCATATATACCTGTGAAATAAGTTTAAAATGAATAGTGTGAATGACTGGGCATCAGTGCAGGCCCTCAGAGGAGTGCAGAGCAGCATTTGGGAGGGATGATTTTGGCAGAGGAATAACTGAGAAGAGACTGAGAGTTGGTTAAGATGCCAATGCTTAACATGATACCAGGGTTAGAGCTGAGGGGATGAACTATCTTTAATGACACTGAGGTTTATTAGAGATTATCTAACTCTAAAATGATGGAAAGGCCCATACTTCGAAGCTCATCTGTATGTGCACATGTTAATAAAGTCCAGGATAATGCTAATTAATAATAATTCTTTTTAAGCCCAGTCATTCCCCACAAGACAAGTGTGGGTAGTTCCACTCAGTGCTAGATATTCACTTCAGTGAAACAAACATGGCTTGGGTGTTTTCAATAGCTTGAAAGGAGTCCTACCAACCTGAAAACTCACTTTAATGCTAATTTTTAGGTTCATGACTGGGGTTTTTTTTTCTGCAGATATATTTAAGGAGAGCAACAAGGATCCTGGGTCAGATCTCATGGAAGCAGTGAATCTTTATTGTATATAAAAACCTTTAGTATTTTATCTTAATTTCACCATTCATTTTAAATTATCTCACAGCCATTTTCAGGGACATGGTCATTTAAGCAAATAAAGATAAAGTAAATATATATTTAATATATTTAAAAACCTAGTAAACTCTCTCCAGTAATTTCTCAATTCAGTAATTCCTCATATTCTATTCAGTGCATAAACTGCTGGTGTACTGAAAAGATTATAAAGATAAAGAGGAAGTTTGGGTTTGGGTATTTTTAATCTTGTGGTGAAACCAATTATTTGGGGTTAAATGTCCATAGAGCACTCAGATATTGGAATTTTAGTATGAAATTATTGTGTGTTGATAGCAATACTTTGTGTCTTTGTATTAAACTCCTCTGTTTTTAAGACAAAATATAATTACAGGAAAAGGATTTTTGAGGGAAGATTTGCATCCTTTTGGTACTGAAGCAATCAGTGCAAATTTAAAGGTGCAGTAAGCACTTCTATAAACACACTAAGGAAAATATGTTTCCTGTTGCCTTTTAAGATTGACAAATAAAGATGTCATTTGTTACAAGCAACCTGATATTTACTACTGGAGTCCAGTTTTGCAGTAAAATGTTCACAACAGAGGAAATAGGAAGCCTTGAAGTTGTGAAAAGTAAGTTGTTTTTCACCATTTACTCACAGTTCAGCTTCCTGGGATGTTCTGTCAACACTTAATCTGGTTTTGGGTATTTCATAAAGAGGAAAGTAATTTGGAACTGTTGGCCAACACAAGAGTAGGAAAGTCAGAGCTTCATTTTTGACTGAAGTTATCAAATAGGAATTTCAAGTTTTATTAAATTTGTGAGGTGAATATGAGACAGTTTTCCCCTGCTGGACTGCAAGACAATGCTCTGGTTAGAGAGTGAGATGGGGGAAAAGACACCAAAGGTGCATCTCATAATGTTTTTCCAGGAATGTTATCTTCAGGAATGTAACTTGAAGCTTGTGTGAGTTCACTGACCATCAGATGAACTTTGTGAAGGCAGCCTTGCATATTCTGTGTTTTCTTCTTTTTTCTCCTTTCTCTGTTCCACACAGGCTATCTCCAGCAGATAAGTCTAAACTATAACAACATCATCTTTTGTTAATGCCCCATAACCTCTGCAGGCCAGATTTTGTCATTTCTGTCATTTCACACTAATTATATCCAAACACAAGCTGATTTACTTTTTTCTCTCAAAGCAGATGATGTTTGGAGGAGACTGAATTCTCTAAGGTTAGTAATGAAGTTTTCATTTGAAGTAACCCAGTTCAAAGGGGGAAAATTTCCCCTTTAGGTTTAGAGCAAAGGTTCTAAAAGCCTGGGATGTGAAAATAAAGAGGCACTAGCTCTAAATACCTTTGAAATTATGTCTCTTTGGACTTGCTGAAATGTGTGGTTAAGCTTCTTTCTAGCTGCTTTAAAATATTCAAGGTTATTGGCCTGCATTAAACTCAAAACCCTTTAGATACCATTTTTTTTACCAAGTTACTCAGAACTGACAAGCGGAAAGATTTGAAAATGGGGGTCTGTGAGGAGAAAAAAAACCAACAGACTTGAAAGAAGGAACTGGGTTTTTTCTCCTAAAAAAGTAATTTTAGTAATTTTACACTCAAAAGTGAATTACCTTAATCAGTAAGTGTATAGCACAAGCAGTTCCTCTTGCCAGTGCTGTTTATAGAAACTAAGCATCCCTGGAATATGGGTATTTAGTCAGCCAGACTTTCATTTCTAGAAAATATTAATATGCTTATGGTGCTATGACCAAGGTAAAATATTCCAAGTGCATCACCTCTGAAAGTTCCTTTGCCAGCATTTGGAGCAGGGTCTTCATTTGATCTGCTGTGTGTGATGGGCTTGGAGGTCTGAGATTTCATAATCAATATGTTCCTATTCATCAGAATTTCATCTGCTTAGATACATTAATTTACACATTTACTCATCCCAAGCCTAACAGTGAGTAGTATTAAGTGGATGCTAAGTCAAAATTGTTGACGAAACACTTTTCTTCCATGAAAATGTCAGCTTTGAGTCTGGAATTCATCTATGAGATGTGAGAGTCTGGAGTGCAGCTGGAACAGCCTTGTCCCAGTGAACGCACAGCTGGACCAGTGCTTGGGTTGGCAGTGGTGGAACACCTCCAACTGATGGTGTTTTTTCACACAGCACTTTAGAAAGGAACTGGATCACTCCAAGGGCAGGGAAAACCAAAGCACTGCATTCATTGTGTGACTGGAGGTGGCTCTTTGTGCTCTCTTTTTAAAAAGCCTCCCAAGCTGTGTTAGAGATGGGAAGATGCTGCAGAAAGCATTGACTCACTCTGAGTATCTCGAGCCTTTGGATCCTGCAGGTTTTTATTTCTTGTGTCTGACAGAGGTGTGGCTAAAGCTTCATGTGACTCTTCTTTAATGTACTTAACCTTTGTACCAGAGGCATTTTTATTCATTTGGTGTCTTAAGTACAGCAGGAGATTGGAGCAGCATTGCCAACCTCTGCAAATGCTGTAATCACGGTATTAACCTACTTCATAGCCCTGGGAGCAAGGTCACTTTGTGAGGGGAGCAAGGATGTTTTCATCACTCTGAGTTCACTGGTAGGTTTTGAAACCAAATTCTTCACCTTCTATTTATGTCTCAAAGTGGAAGGCGCAGTGGAAATGATTGTTCTATCTTCCATTTTGCTTAGAGGAGTTGTTATACATTTTCTGTGTCTCTGTGGGAAGGTTTGTATTTATTTCTGCTGTGCATAGACACAGAGATTTTCCTAGCACGTGGAATGTTGTTTTAGGAAAAGGAATGAATGACTTGGTATATCCCAAAGTAATTTGCCAGTCAGCTTTGGGTTTCCAGCTTACAACAGGTTATAATTGTTACAAGCAGAGCCCTTTCAGCATTTTAGGCACAAGAAGTGAATGTAAAAGACAGGGCTCGTGTGTGGTATGTGCAGTTTTAATTCTGGAATGGAATCTTTAATTTTCATTTTTCCATTCTGAAATGAAAATTCTAAAGATTCCATGCTAAAACCAACCCGATTCTTTAGTTAGAGACCCACATACAGGAATTTAAGAATGGTCAGGTTGGTAGCCAGCTCTCCATAACATGATGCTTCTTTCCTGCTCTTATCCTTCTGCAGCTGAAACTTCCAGATTTCCCAGAATGATTTTGGGACACTGCTGTCTGTGAAAAGCCTTGTGAACTCATGAGTATGTTTAGAGGAAAGTCACAAGGAGGACCTGTGCCAATAAAAGATAAGTTGACCTGAAAATGAAGCCTTCAAGGAAGCAAGAGTAAGAAAGGAGAAGGAATTGTTGCTATTTTTAATTACTTTTCACTAGTTACCATGCCTGGACCAGCCCCACAGAGCTCAGCGCGTGGTCACGCATCTCCACCATGCCTGAAAAAGAGAAAAAGTTGGCATCTTGTTCTAGACAAACAATCCCTGCTTTCCTTCCAGTTAATTTTCAGTGAAAAGAAGCAAGAGACAGTTTTCTGATTCTAACTGCACTCATAATAATAGCAAGTTGGCAGCAACGGTGAAGAAGGGAAAATTCACGCCTTTGCAGCTAAACATTTTGTTCTGAACTGTATTTTAATTACAAAATGTCACTTTGTGATAAATGAAGCTTTCTTCTTCTAGCTAGTTTCAATTAAGTTTTGTTTTAAAAAGGAAGAATAGGTTTTAATAAGGCTCAAAATGCATAAAAATATTTCATTCTGACTTTAGTAGAACAAAGAGGATTTTAATATTGAATCAGTATCGAACAACTTGAAGTTATCTTGACTGTGGGTCTCAGTTTCGTGCTATCCAGGTTGCTCTTTTTACTGGCCAGCATCACCACTGGCTCCAGTGAGTGTTTTTTTACCTTTCCAGATGCTGAATTTCTGCATTCCAGTTGGGGTTTCTCTGAGCTTAGAGATTTTATGGAATTAGGCACACAAACATCACTTCATGATTAAGGATTTTGACTTAAAGGAAGAAGCTGTTTCCTGTAAAGAGAAATGTGGGGAATAAATATCTTCCTGTAAAATCTCATCTCTAATTTGACTTTTGAGGTAGTGGATTCATCAGAGGACAGTTTACAGGATATATTCAGGATAGTCTGGCTCCTGTCTGATGTGTGTTGTCATTCATTAAGCTCAGGGTGAATTTCCTGTAATCCAGAAACCTACCACAAAATCTTCACGCTCTTGTGGGAAATTAGGAGGAGAGGATTACTTTTTTTGGTTGCTGGAGCTGCCCCACTTAAAGCAAATTTGTTGGGAACTCTGCTTTGGAACAAGTGCAAAAGATCTGCACGTTCAGTGGGGTGGGCTCAGCTCTCAGTTGTGTCAAAATAAATCTGCTGAAATCAGTGCAGACAAATTTCCCAGAAGTTACCAAACCGATACAATATTTTAAATTACAGTTTTTGTTAGCTGAAACCAGGATGGAAATGTTTTTTCCTGGAATCTACACTTTGAAATGATCTATTCACTCACTTTGATTAGCGTGTGAGTGGCCTGGTGATGTAGCTGAGGGCAGGGGACAAGGCAGTGGTTTCAGGCTATTGGTGGCCTGTCCATGACACAACATTTAGATTAGGAAAATTAGAAAAAAATAGCACTATCCTCAAGATGAAGGTTTGGGGGTTTTTCCCCACTCAGCTAGACGAGAAACCCACAAAATATTGCGGTGTAGACAAAGATGCAGATTGGCTAAAAGCTTTAAATTCCAGTTACTGCTGGGGTCTGGGCACTGCATCAGCCACATCCTGGCTCTTAACTGAGTACTCTGTGGAGGGAATATGATTTTTCTCTTTAAGATGCCTGAAATAAAGCTGGCTCTCTAAGAAGGAGAGATTTTAAATATCTTGTCATTGTGAAGGGATTTTGGTCCCCCGGCTGTAAGAATAAACATATGTGACTCCAGGTCTGCTGCTTACAGGGTCAGGAAGGATTCTTGGAGGGAAATAAATTAATGTCAGTGATTTCTCTGGTTATCTTTTAAATGTGAATAAATGCACCTTTCAATGTGAGGTGTCTCTAGTTTTCAGAATGGTCAATGCAATGTGGTTTGTAGATGTGGCAGTTTAATGCTGTGAAAATCTTCTGGCAGTGAGACAGATGTGGCAAACCCCTTGTTGGAAGGGCTTTGGAAGAGGTAAGGATTTAACACCCAAGTAGCTGCTATGCACACAGGCACTTGATTTTCTTTGTTAGTGAAAAAGACAGAGAGGCTGTGGAATGGGAGGAAATCAGAATTTCTCTAACATTTGTATTTTTGTAAAAATTGAAGGAAATTGCTACTGAGGAGAAAGGAAAAGTGGCTTCACAAATCCAGCTGCTGTTGGATCTGTGTAAATACTTCTGGCTCTGAGCTGGTGCAGGTTCTTCACTGTCCTGTTACATGACTATATTCACAAAAATCAACCTTTGTTTCTCTCCTTTTGGACCCATTTTTTCTCCCTCAATCTCTGATAAAGATGTACATCTTGCTGTAAACACGTGGAAGGCTGTAAATATTTCCATCTCCCGCAGGTAAATTATGCAGCGCGACACAATTAAAATACAGAAATATTCACGGTATTTCTTAAGCAGTTTTGCCTCCCTTCATTTGGCAGCACAGTGCCAGGACATTCCTAATGAATCCAGCCTGCAGCAGAAGCTGCTCTCTTTCCACTTTTCCCTTTATGAGTTAACAAAGAGAGAAAAGTAGGGAAAGTGTGTCAATGGCATCGGGGAAAATGACAGGCGGCTTCAGGGGCAGGTGTTGGATCTGCACAGCTCCGGAGGTGCCAGTGAGCCTCCAAAAATCCACTTTGGACTCTGCTTGTAGGAAATTGAGAATTCTGCCCAAGGCAGATAAAAAGGAAATTTGGGACTGAACAACTTCCGTCAAACAACTTTGGCAGAAAATGCCTTTTTTTTTTCTTTTTTTTCTTTTTTTTTTTTTTTTTGCCTTTAAGTCCCAAAAAGTGCACACAGAAATCATGTCAGTCTTGTTTTCTGAGGTTTCTTTTTAATTTTTCTTACACTTTTTTTTTTTCAGCTGTGTGGCAGATTTAGGCTATATCATGCTTGAGTTTTAAGGAAACTCTGACAGTTCCGTATTTCTGACTTGTCTCCCTTTGAGGAATGCTATAATGCTGAATCAAATTAGCTGTAATAACTGGTCTGTAATTTCAGGTATTTCCTTAAACTATTTACAAATATTCTTGCAGTGAATCAAGCACTTTTAGTGGTGCATTTTTTCCTAAACTGAGTGATTGTCTTGAAAACATCTGCTTAAATGTGTCACTTTATATGGAACATCCCCTACATGTTGAGAATCCTTTGTAGTCTAAATACACCCAAATGGGAATTTTTCCACCAGTATTGGAGCTCCAATCACACCACACTTTGGTTTTCTTCAGCTCCTTTTATAGTTTCAATCTAAATCAGAATTTTTCCTTTTCAAATTGGATTTAGTGGGATATTCCTGGAAAATCTCTGTTCTTCCTCGCTTCCCCATCAAAACTTACAGCCCAGAGGTAACTTTGAGAGTGTGGGCATTGCAGTGTTTGCAAATACACAGGCAGAAGATTTCTCTAATGCAGCTGTTAGGCTTTATGGATTTACCTTTATCAATAATTAACCACATCCCTAAATGAAAAACTCTTTAGATTCTTCTTTTTCTTAGGTAGGCTGAAATACATTACTTCATGTAAATTGTCTTTCAGCTGCTTCCCAATTTAATTTGTCTCACTTTAATTACTACTCTTTGGCATCATTACAGTCTTTTTTTCCATTTCTGTCTAAATATGATGTTTCTGCAGTGCTTTTCCAGAGGCTTCAGGTGAAGAGCAGCACCAGCAATGCAGAGTAGAAGGTGATGGTGTATAAGCAGAGCTACAAGGATGAGAGCCAGATCAGAGCAGATAATGGAAAAGAGACAGAGCTTAACTTTTATGAATTACATTTTGTAATCTTGAAACAAAGCTTGATGTGGTTGTTGAAGTCGCAATTTATGCATTGGTTGGTCACCAGTCACTCTGGTATTTTTGTTTCAAGGATGGAAATACATTGTAGCTTCAGGAAGTTTCCAGCAAACCTTTTGTGTACAAGGAGGAAAACTTAGTGAACAGTAAACAGATAAACACAGGGGGGATTAACATCAAGATACTCCTGTGAAAAACAACACACTGAGATAATATATTGATAGCAGAGAATATTCCAGTTGATGGTAATAAAGTGTGTGTCAGCAGCTGCTTCCCTTTATATATATATATATAAATTACATATATATATAAAATACCTGTAGGCAGGTATTTTTCCAAGTTTATTTCACAAAAAAATGGAAATATTGCTGTCCTTCTTCCCTCTCTCTGGAATGGAAAGGGCAGATAAGGTATATTTAAGATGTATTTTTGAGAACCTGCTGTAGAAGAAGGTGGTAATGCTAATGTATTTTTTGAGGTTTCCATTGCTGGACATATTTTGGACATATTGAAACACAAAATTAGTGGAGATGCTGTACACATCTATAAATACTGCCTATGGAGGTGGATGTGTGTCTTTTTTATCCCACATCTCAAAGTACTGTGCAAAGTTTGAAACGAAATAAAGATGAGGAATTCACAAAAACCACATGTGCGCTCTGCCTATTGTGAACAGTGCATTTTGGAATTTTATTTTAGAGCTACTTTTTAAAAATGAAAATGAACCTGCATACATGAGTGATGGGCAATGAATGCAAAAATAATAAAGCAATCAGCCACCACTGAAATGCTGCCACCTCTCAGGAAATGACAGCAATTTGCCTGCGCTGCAGCGCATCACAGTATCATCCCTCATTTTAATATTTGATTTCCAAGACACATGTTTCTGATATTTATGACAGATGTAAATCTTGGAAATCCAAAGATGGAAAATTATGGACTCAACACCCAGAGTCAGGCTTTTGTGCTTCTTAGCACCTGAATAACATCAGTTAAAGGAACAAGGACTGGTCTGTCTGAGCACCAGTCTTCCCACATGTGAATGTCCTTCGGTGGTGTCTCTGATGATCTGATAAAAAGTTCTGTAGTTTGTCCTGTAGATCACTGAAGGGCAGATAAACTACACTGGTTTTATAAAAGAAAATGCTGTTTTCCTGTATTAACAGATACCAGCCAAACTCGTGCCTGTAAAGCCTTTTCTCCTCAGCAGAGGCTCCTCTCTCAGGTGTTCGTGAGCTGCCAGCTTCAAGCATTTCAAGCAGCTCTACCTGTTCTTATAGAAGCACTCAGCACTAATGGCTCTGAAAGAAACAAGGTTTTCATTGACTTTCCAATCTCCAGCGTGAGTTAAAAGCTGAATTTTACCTCACTGTCACTCAGCTTCAGTTCTGTGAAGGATCCTGAGCTGGATGTGGGGTGACAGTTCCAGCAGGATGCTGCTGCTCTGGGCGGTGCCATGTCGGGTTCTGTCACTGAACAGGCACAGGGGGAAACTGCAGTTTTCTTTATCAAGTATGAGAGTATTAGCTGTAATTAATACAAATTCATTGCAAAGCCATTTTTAGGTGAACCATTAGACACTGCTGGTGGAAAGGCTCAGTCTAGGTAAGTGTTGTTGTAGCAGTGCTGTCTGCAAAGTTGAGAGCGCTTTGCTCGAAGCTGAAGTCTCTTGTAACTGACTAAAAAAGACAAACTTTTGCTTCTCAAAAATTACATTAAACTACTCAGAATTCAGAAGGATGTGCCCTCTTTTTTAGCAAACACTCACCTGGGGGACATTCACCTGGATTTCACTTTGCTTGTTACAGCTGAATGCTTAATCTGTATTTTTCTGTGCTGTGTTGGTCTGGTTGTTCTGTTTTGTTTTGTTTTTTTTCCTCTAAAGAACTTTAGGCTTTTCTCTAGCAGTGGAGCAGTTTGTGTGGTAGGGTAAGCATTAAAAGGTTTCAGTTGGGCTGAGCTGGTTGCTGCTGGAACTCAGAGTGCAGGGATGGATTAAGATCAGACAAAGCTGTGTGAAGTTGGCTGTCAGCTACGCTCAGACTTCTGACGGGAGATGTAAATTATGCTCTGCTGCAGCTCTCTTAGTTAGCTGATCTATGGAGTGAAATTGAACCTGACTACCTGGGCTGTTCATCTTTCTTCTTGATGGAGAAAGAGGTGCCAGTGGCACTGAGCAGGGAGTACCAGTGCAGAGGGAAAAGGCTCAGGCTGCGGGAGATCAGGATGTCACTGACAGCCTGTGCGAGATGGGGAGTGATGGAATCACAGCCCCCTCCCTTCTGCTGCTCTGCAACGGGAATGTTGTCATTTAAAGAAAGAATAGAGAAAAATATATATATAACAGAATGGCTAATTAAATTAAAACACCTTTGATTAAGAAAAATAAAATGATGCCCTTATGGTGTTGTAAGCCCAGCTGGTAACTAAGCACAAAAAGAGACGATTCCAGATGAAACCAGGACAACCCATAAAACAAAGCTGAGTTGTAGCTTTCTCACAAGTGTGATGGCAATTAATAAATTAAAATATACATGTGTAATACTTGGAAAAGAAAGTGAATATGAAGTTATTGCTGAATATTGTTTACACCTTAGATTTGCCTTCATCTTTATTTTTCCGTGCTTTTGATTTTGTGTATGTTGTGAGAATGAGGATATAGTTCTGTAGACTTTCAGATTTTACTGTTGCTTTCCAGTAAGCTGCAAAAGTTATCCTTGAAATATTTTATTTCCAAGGCAGATCTTGAAAATCCGTTGCTTTGGTTGTTGAAATTATGAACTGACATGGATTTCAGCAAAAAGAGCATATGAGCAATTTTGTGTTAACTGAGTCTTTTAATCTCTTATGTATATTATTTAACAACTAATGATGAACATTTAATGGTGTTGCAACTTTTCTCACAGTGGAAGCCTTCACTTGAATCCTTCCCCAGTTTCTGGCTTCCCCTCTTCATAGAAGTGATGAGAATGATCAAATTAGAAAATTACATTGTGAAAGTAGAAAGTTAATTTGAAATGATTCTATAGAATTATGGGCTTGAAAGTCCTTGGGCAATCACAGAGGTAAGATCAAGGACCATGCCAGAGGCTCACTAAGATGCTCTTACAACAACTTCAGTGAAGCAGCATATTAGCAATGGGTAGGTGTTCCTGTGGTCCAAGTGCAAGACTGAAAGTTCTTAATCTCTGACCTGTAAATTTAGCTGATTTCTTATCTTTTCCCACCATACAGAGAATTATTAATTGACTATCCCTTTATGCTGACAGGATCGTAGCACGTCTGGAGAATGGAATAAATAAAAAAAAGTAGTAAAAGTTCTATAATGCCATTGTGCTGCAAGGGATTAGAGACAAAAAGATAGAAGATACACAGGAGAAGCTGGATAAAATTAGGGTGGTTAGTGCGGAGAGTAGGAAAGATAAAACAGGTGCTTCCTGCCAAAAATGAAACAAGAAGTGAAACCTGAAGAGGAATGAAATTTATGTTACAAAAAAAGAGATACCTGCCTCATGGAACTCGCTGTTGCAAACTAGAAAGTGCTGAAAAATTCCTTGTTAATAATGGACACTTATTCTGAATACCTGAATAGCCTAATTAATATGGTTTGGTTTTCTTCAAGGTACAAAATCCTGTGCAGTCCCATCCAGAGGAGCCTTCCTGAGTGGGACTTTTGCACATCTACTGAGGGAATTGAAAGGCAGAAGGTGTGTGAGGCAGGGAGGCAGAGATGGGGAGCTGTCAGTGTTTACATTCTGGGTCTCATTTAGATGTTAAACATTAAAAGGTGCCCTTTCCCTTCCCACATTGTGCACAAGCTGACTGTGCTGGAGCTGGGAGAAGCACAGGATAGAGGTGCAGGCAGGGAAGCAGCAGCCTGTGGTTAAGTGGGATGCTCATCCTTGTCCTGTGCACTCAGTGTGAGGAGAGGAGCAGCCAGCAGCAGCACAGGGATTGTGTTTTCCAGGTGTTACTTCCCTGTTACAGCTTGTTTTAAACCAAAAGATGCCAGTTCCAGGATAGGAGCCTCTGCAGTTCTCAGGGAAGTCATTATTCCATGTATTTGAAAATCCAGGGGAGTTCACCTCGGCGCTCCCGCACCTTCCAGCGAGCACGTGTGGCTTTTTTTTGAGATGTCTCATTACCGGTCTCTTCTCCTGTGCCATCATTTTCATTAGGCAGCATTGTTGGAGGGAGCTCTCAAGGCTGAGCTCTGATTTCAGCACGCCCGTCAGGACACGCGGGAGAGCGGCGGAGGGAGCCTGGCGTGGAGTCTGGCACCAGGACCAGAGGCACAGAATGACTTCCAGGAGTTATCCTTGTATCCCCACACAGAATCACTGGTAACAAGCTGGCCTGAAAATCCTGTTTGTCAACACAAGTGAACAGGCCCTGAGAGGTTCCTGCTGCTTCCCTCATGGGACAAGTACGGCTTTAGCGCTCACAAGAAAGCTTTGAGACGTAAGAAGAAGTAAAATCATCCTTCTGAGACATAAGAAGAAGTAAAGTCGTCCTTCTAGAGTGTTCAATTTTGCTGTATTATTCAAAATATGAACTTGTAGAGAATAATAATACCCTGTCTGCCCTTGCTGAGAGCAGGTGCCCTGGTATAAATGAGCTCATGTTTCTGCAGCCTTTCTTAAGGCTGAGGAATTCTGGAATGACAGCACTAACACAAACAGTGTTAAAGTCTGCTTTGTTCTTCTGATGAGGTGGTGCATTTATTTAACTCAGCTTCAAGGTAAAAAAGCTTAATCCCTACAAGCTGTTGTAGCAAAAGCCCCAAAGTGGGTAATTCTCATGTGACAGGCCAGCCTGCAGAGGTTGCTGCCACCCTGGAATTTCTCTGAGCCATAATTAGGAAAAACTGAGTTAATGCTGCTTTGTAGACTGGGGTTGAGCAATGCATCTGGTGCTGAGTTTGGGGCTGTCATAGTTACCCAGCCCCTCTGTAAGCTTGGAAATCATCACTTTGGTGATTGACACTTGAATGTACAGAGGGATCAGGATCTGCTGCATTTATTAAATGAAGCTGATTTGTCTTCCTGCATCAGCAACTTAAAACTTTCTGTTTCTTGAGATCATTGGATTGGGAAGAACTTTGAGTCCAGCCCCTCACACTGATAATTATGCATAATAAATGCAGTGTTTATCACAGTCTGTTTCTCCAGGTTGCTGCAGGTGTACAGAGCTCTCAGTACTGCTTATGTGTAACTCCAGTGGAAGGTGAGAAGTTAACATCTTAAAAGATCTTTCTTTCCCTTCCACACCTGCCTCTAATTTGCATGGCAATTGAGGAAAAGTTAGTCTTAATGAAAATAAATGTTCTGTTTCTAATTTTTGTCTCTTCCTGGAAGATGCAGGCAGGAGGGGGCTGACATCTTTGTCATATAGAGGAAAACCCAGCTGGTTTGTGGTGTGTTATTTGAAATGTCCAGGGTCATTAGTCTTGGTTGCCTTTTAAATGATCAAATTGAAGGTGGCTGTATTTAGGGCCATTGTTGTAGTGATGTTGTTGTTAATGGGGGTTTTGGATGGGTTTGGTGGGACACATGGTTAAGTGTTCCAATCTCAGAGGCCCTGCTTGTCCCACAAAAAAGTTTTTTGGAGTTTGAACTGCTGATAGCTGAGCTCCAGGAGGAGGTGTTCACATCTCCAGCTGTTTCACTGGAGCAGATCTGTAATGGAAGGCAGGTGATTTTGGGGTACTCGTGGGTGAGAAGGTGGCTGGTTTTCGGGAGGGGGAACCCATGGAGATGAAATCCCTGCACTGCCCAAGCTGCAGCAGGAGCTGCCCTCAATCCCTGCCCCACAGGCAGGACGAGCTGTGGGGAGAGCTGCTGGCAGAGGGGCAACAGGGGAGACAATTGGAAAAAGGCTTAAATTAATCAGGCACAGCAGCCCTGAGCTGAAGGGCCAGATCCTGTGCCTGGTACATGCAATGAGCTCCTATTTCTGTCTGTAGCTTTGGAGAAAACAATGTTGGCATCAGAGATGTGAGCAGAAAGCTGCCTTTTCATCCCTCCTGCGTGTAATATTTGACAGTTTTTTCCTCCTCTCTCTTTTATATCCACTGTTTGTTTCTTTTCCCTCTTTGAAGACTTTTCCATTGAATTTAAAACCTCAAGATTTAAACTGTATGGAGACATAATTATGTCTCTTCCTCTTTACTTAATTTTGCTACTTGTTAACTGTATAAAATTAGGGATGACACTTTTTCCTGGGCAGGGTTGTAAGTGACATATTTTCATATGAAAAAAGGGGGAAAAAGGAGGAGTATTTTCAATAGAATAACTTGACTTATTTCAATAAAAGTAGGCAGGTGGTGTGTTTAATACGTTAACCCCTGTTCTATGGATTTGTTTTACAGCCCTTCTGTCTTGAGATGGTAAAAGACTGGAAGGGAATTAAGGAGACCAAAGAAAGTCCCTTGACATTTTTATGTGCTGAAGTAACAGGCAGGCAATCTTGCTTTATACAATGCTGTCTTCCTGGGTAGAACAATTAGTGTTAATGTGGTAATGATAATTGTTTCTGTAAATTATTCTTAATTAACTATTTATGTAATAAGACACTTAAGGATCTGTATTTAACAATTTTGAGGGTTTTTTTTTTCCCCTGCTAATTGGCTTCCATATATATGTCTTTCCTGAGCTAGTGATCATTATTAGCTGTGTGACATTCAGGCTTAAAATTTGGTATAGATGATCCTTAATTAACACAAAATGGTGCATAAATGATCAAGAAACAGGTGGGTTCCTTCCTTTAGCTGTGTTGTAATTGCAAAGTGCTGCTTTTTCAGGGAAGTTACCAAGCTCTGAGACAGATCCCAGCTTGTGGGGCCACTGTTCCTACCCAGAATCATCACCCCAGACGTTCAGCAGGTGCCTCTCAGATGTTAAACTTTATTATGTGCCAGATGTGGAAGTGCCTCTTTGGGAATCTTCTGTATCCAACTGAGGAGATAAGAGAGGGAAGTAGAAAAGTGTTTGAGACAAGAGCTTCAGGGCAGTCAGTTTGTGGTATTTAAGCAAGGGAGAGAGTAAAAATGGGTGATCTCCTGCCTCATTTGCTGCTGCCTGATATATTTTGAAGGGGTTTTGGAACAAGGTAAGGGAGGGGGAATAGCCTGCTCTGCCATGTGCTCTTTAATTAGTTCCTGTTGTTCTGGTTTGGGCTTTCTTCATCTTGAAAATGTCACCTGCTGCCCTGCTCTTTCCTCGTGGTTTTTTTTTCACTTGCCTCTGTGTGAAGGATATACCAATATTTTATGTACATAATTGGTCTAAGTTCTATATACTGGCTAATATAAAGTGCACATTCTCCTTTTTACGGTGGTTTATGTTTATTGCACTCTCTGCATTGCTTTATGTGCACAGTGTGCTTATGGAGTGTGTGGTGCAGACAGAGAGATGTTGTGTTCCATTCTTAGCATCATTAGTGCTGTTTTCTTCACCAATTTTCATCAAGCTATAGTTTAATTTAATTCTTTTTTTTTTGTAAAGCAGCTCTTATTGGTTGGATTTCCCTTCTGTTGCTTTTAAAACCACCAGTGTCTCAAAACAGTGAGAACTTAAGTATTTTTAGCTTTATTTTTCTTTATTTTGACATGTTCTGAGCATCCTAGGATTTCTGTAATACAGCCAATCAGTTAAAGCCAAATACTGATAGCTTTACAAGTTAATTAGCACCTCAGTTCATCAGCACTCACACTCAAATTAATACTGGAGTAAGCATCTCAGGATCTCATCTCCCATTTGCATTTAGTGAAGGTGATTTTGCAATATGTTAATTTTTATTGTGCGCAGAGCCTGTTTAATTTTTTGGTGCTCTTATTTTTTGACCTATTTAAACTTGGGGTCTAAAACCTTAGAGGAATTGGCTTGTTTGAGCTTGTGTGAAGAATATGGAAAATTCAGTCCATTGCTAGGATTTATTGTGATTAAACAGCACCGACTCATTATTTCCCTTCAGTCCCTTGGAAGGTTTTTTTGACTATTTTGGGTTTAAGTGTTTGCAGCTTAGGGCTCTTGATGTGAATAAAAGGGACTATTAGACTAAAGTAGGAAAAATAACTTTAACCTAATCAAGCCCTAGTTGTCTGAATTAGTAACACCTACAATAATTAAGATACTCTGCGGAAGTAATAAGCTAATCATGTTCAATAATAAGGAATAATCATCATATTCAATCCATTGCATCTTTACATTTTTCACGACACAGCCTTTTATTTCAAAGACTGAAAGACATGGTGGGAAGAAATTTTTACACTTGTGGTGAACTGGGGTGTGTATGAGAACAAATAATTGGAACTTGAGAGGCTCGGTATTTTGGGAAGAGTACAGATAATTACTGTTTACTGTTGTCTCCTCAGCTGCAGCGTACCAAGAACAAGTAGCTCATTGCAA
The DNA here is from genome assembly GCF_001522545.3 of Parus major. Taxonomy (NCBI): domain Eukaryota; kingdom Metazoa; phylum Chordata; class Aves; order Passeriformes; family Paridae; genus Parus; species Parus major. The sequence continues at coordinate 27,296,195 of NC_031777.1, read as the reverse complement.
TTACTCCTTCTTTAGAGAAGGTTACTGGGAGAACACTCCATCAAGGGTAGTTTGCTGCTGCAGAAGACTTTATCCAAGTGCTGTGGGAAGCCAGAAGCTTTTTGGTGGTCTTGCTGCTGCAGGGTCAGAGAAGGAGAATCCTTGCTCTGCTGGCTAAAAATCCCCACTCTAAGGAAACATCCCAAATAGCAGCACGGGGATTTGGAGTGTATTAAAAGAGGAAGTCAGGGCTGTGTCTCTCAGGAGCACTGCTGGTGTGGGTTTTGGATTTCAGGAGTATTCTTCAGGGGTTCTAGCCATGTACTGCACCGTTGTGTCTTCCTTTGGCGTTCTCAGGGCAGCAGCAGATGAGATCTGAGTTTGTGGGAGATGGGAGAGATTGATTGGCTGCCTGCTGGAGTAGAGACTTTTATCAAAATTTATTGAACAGGATACAGGTAAATGTTTCTTTCTTTTAATCAAGGTTGATTAAATTACAATCAGAAAGATGCCCCTGCTCCCTCAGGCACATCACAACCTTGTTATCATCTCAAATTCATCCAGCCTTTCAAGAGGGGGTTTTATTAGCGGTTCCTAATCCCCAGGTAATTACTGTACGCCAAGAGATATTTGTAGAGAACATTTTGGGTAGGGGAAAGGGGTTCACAAGAAATCACGGGCCTGAATAAATTCTCTGGTGCTCTGTGACACAAGTTCTGCTCAGATTTCCCTGGCTCCAGGCACAGCCACCTGAACCCTCCTGGGCTGTGCCCCTTTCCTGGGCACAGAGAAAGTGTTCCTCCTTTTTTTCCCAGCACCAGCACTGCAGGAAAAGGGGATGATTTGGATGATTGGCGCCGCTGCCCTTTTATAAAACAGCTTCATGATTGCACGAGGTAGGAAACTCAGCAGGATCATTAATTCCTTAAGGTTTCCACTTTTTTTTTCACTGCTGCCGCCTCCAGAAAAAGGTTCCTGTTTCTGAGCTTTCTGTATTTCAGAAATCAGCAGATTTTGTGGGGAACTTTTATGACAGTGGCAGTAAAACAAAAGCAAGCAATCAAACCTAGACTGTTTTATATACTTTGGTATTGTTTACTTGCTAATATAGTGCTCCCTAAAAAGCAGACTATTTGCTCACACCTATTCCAGTTTTAAAGGAAAATGCCTTCACCACTGCAAACAGAGAAATTAATCATAACTGGCTTGTTCTACAAAACACACTCTCAGCGATGGGAAAGGTCTGATTTTTTTTTTATTTAATTTTTCCTCCTCAAATAAGGAAACTTAAATTACTTAAGGGACTACTTAGCTTCCACTGGTGCAATTAGATTAACATAGGAGGAATTTTGATTTGTTTCCAGAAATGAATATATGTTTCTAGGTCAGTAACTCTATTTAGAACAAAAGATCTTGAGGTTTTTTTCCAAAATAAATCCAAATGTAGTGTTTGCTAGGCTGCTCTCCATTTGAATTTCAGTTTAATCTTCATCTTATATTATTCCCCTTTTCTTGAGAAGTGTAAAAGTGTTAAAGAGTTCAGAAGAAATACATGAATTGGGAAAGAGAGGGAAGGATAATAAAACTATGAAGTCAGTCACCCTGAACCACTACCATAAGCCAGAGAGAGGGACAGGGATGCTCACTAAGGGTAAAATACAATTCAGAGCAGCAGAACTGAAAGTTAACAGTGAAGCCACGAAAGGTAGGATGATATTGAATAACTGGGCAACAAAAACAGATCCAATTCAATGTTGATAACATAAAACAATCCATAGAGAGGCAAAATAGTAATACACGACTCCCTTTCAGTGAACCAAACCCAGATTTCTGGATTTGACCCCTTGTACGCAGTCTGGAGGAATGTATCATATATATATATATATATATATATCAATGTTATCAATTAAAACAAAATGAAATGTACATTGTGTTGCAGTCTCTGTGGGTCTGGTTTGGTCATTTTTTGGCTGACAAACCTTATAACAGAACTATTAAAACATGACCTTTGGTAAAACAAAAAATGAAAGAATTGAGCCTCTCTTCAAATATTCGGGATGCCAGGTGAGACTGAGAACTAACTAATGTTACTTGTGGAAAAGTAGCCTCTAGCAAACTCTGAAATGTAAATTTGGAGGAAGTTGTATGTATCTATGCTGGTTAAAAATGAGCTTCCCCATTAGATGTCCAGTATAATACACCTTTTTCTTGAGCTGCCCAGGGGGGTGTGTGGTAAATGTTGGTTAAAAAACAACCTTAACCCCTAAAAATGCCCTAACTCTTCCTTCTCCCTCAAGAATCCCTTGCTCCGTTCTTAAACACCAGATCAGGATCCGATCTGGGCTTACCTGTGGAATCTGCTGCCCTTCACAGCCACTTTAGGCTGCCAAGATTTATGACTAAGGTAATAACCCCTCAGTATCTGAATTTACAGCCTGATAGTTAATTACTCTCTGTCTGCCACGTGCTGTAGTTCACATGTAAACAGTGCTTGGAAAGGAAAATAATCCTCCACAGCAGAGTTGGGCATATCCTGAGGGCCATTTCCATCTCAGGAGTGGGATGCTCTGCTCTCATGTTTCAGCTTCTTGGAGGGTTTTAAAACATGACCTGCTGTATCTAAACGTGCTTTATCTCCATTGCCAGTAATGCTCATGCAATGTAGTCTCAATATTAACCTGGAATACAGTTTAGGCTCTTTTTGTAGTCATGGTTGATTTTGTGAACCTTTTCCCTTGCTGGTGATGTCAGCAGAATGTCTCTACTGAATTATGGTTATTTAATCAAGGTCTGTGTGTTATTATACAGGTCCCTTCATTCGGCTTCGTCCTGAAAAAGTGACTAAAATTTTTCTGATTGCAGTGGAATGGAGTGAATCCATAAAATCCAGTTGTGCATCCTGCACCTCTGTCTGGTGTCATGCAGATGTGGAACAGGAGGTCCATGTCCAGCAGGCCTTGCTGCTGGAAGCCAAAGAGATTTTCTGTATCAGTAACAAAGGAACACACAATTCAGAGCCCATTTCACCAACTCTGATGCATCTTTTTTAGTGGATCCTGCAGATGTTAGCTTTAAAACATCTGTTTCTCCTGGTGTTTCTATCTTCAACATCTTGAATCACACTTGAGCTGGTGCTGCAGCACCAGCCTGGGACCACCAGACTTGCTGGTTTAGAAATTACATCTGGTTTTATTCCAAATTATGGTTTTGTCCAGCTGTCTTTTAAAACCATCCCTGTGAGTTGCTAGGATACATTTCTAAAAGTGGAAACCGTGTTTACACCGCTTCAGTGTGAAAAATCTTTGTGTATCACTCACTTCTTTGCCAAGGCTTCATTACAAGGCACTGCTGAAGTTCACCAAGCTCTCCAAATTGTCATACAATCCTGTTTCTTTGTTTGTGGTAATCAGAGAAATGCATGGCTGATTAAATGAATCCTGTTTTGTCTGCTATTATTAACTCCTCTGCTGAGCAGTGGCATTATTCAGACGGATGTTGAGTCAGCTCAATCCTGACCAAGGCCAGTCCTGCACGTGTGGGTTCTGCTGTGAGCTGGAACAGCTCCTTTTTGTGCATCCTCCAGCCCTCAGAGCATCTCTCTGACCTCCTCTGGACTGTCTCCATTACCTTCTTATGTTGAGGGCCTGGAGTTGGGAATCAAATCACCTGAAACAAAATCAAACCCACTCGTTTTCCTGAGGAAAGTATCGAGGTTTTAGGCAAGGAACTTGAAGTTTGTGCAAGTGAAGGCTGGGCAGCAGACACCACCAAAAGTCTGTGTCAGAGTTCACCCAAGTTCTGCATGATTTTTAACTTCTGCTTGCCAAAATTGATCCCAAGGACGAAGCTGTCCTCATCTTACAACATCTGCTGTAACCTGCCTTGTCTTACATTGGTAATTTTTCTAAAATGTGAAGGGGTTTTGACGTAACAGTAGTCTCCTTACTATAAAATCTATACAATAGAAATATATTTTAACACCTGAATTTATATTTTGATCAGCCACTTCAGGCTCTGTGTTGATGCTTTTAATTTTAAATAGGGTTTTTGTGGGGGGCATCACGTAGGAGGGTGACTGAAGAAAGAACTGGCATTTAAACCTTGGAAGAATTTTTCTTAAATGGCAGTTCTGAGATTCGACTCGTTAGCCACCATTGTGATTCTTTCAAACCAGCCCAACAGGCCTTGAAATAAATGCAGATGATCAACAATCAGATTACACTGAATGCCCACAGACTCTACCAGAAAGGTCTAAGGGAAAACAATTACAGATGAAACAAAACATAGCATTTAAATCCCTGCATGAGAAGCAGCCACACAAAGGAAACACAGATTGTGGTTTAATTACCCAGGTGGAAGAATGTTTAGAAAATTAATATTAGGACACTGGCAACTGAAAGCATTTAAAAGTGTTAATGCCCCCACTTTTCTTGCCTTTGATTAAAAGGGTCACTGACAGAACATAGTTCAGTGCAGACATAGGAGTGATGGCTGCAGTGATTTTGTGCAGTTCCTGCAGGTGTCAGAAGACTGAGGGCTCAAAAGCAGTGCATAGCTTCTTAAAATGGTCTCCAGAAACACAAATTTTCATTTAAAAGTTTATTAAAGGAGCTGCATGGTTGGTGAATTTCATCCTCTCATGATTTTTTCGGGTGCAGCCATTCTAGCTCGGGTGTATCAAGGCCACCTGATGGTTTGGTCATGCACAGAGGTGTCACCCAAAGGTTTAAATGCTCTCAGTTGTTCAGGGAAGACTTCTAAATGGATGAAGTGCAAAGCCATTCCTTCCATTCCGTCCTGGAAGTAAAAAACCTTGGAGAAAGACACACATAAGCTGTTACAGGTGACTGAGGAGGAGAACCTGTGCATGGCCTCTGTGGTTTTTGCACCTCACTGTGGGCATTGCTGAGTGCTGGCTCTTCATTTTCACTTTCCAGTCTGGTGCTGGAATGGCCTGAAATAAAACACAGTAAAGACAAGAATTAGGCTCATCATTTTTTGCCTCAGGAATGATGGTACTGTACCATTTCAGTCATACCTTCTGGCAGTATATTAAAAGATGAAGTGTAGGCTTAGACAACATTTAATTGGGGAGGAAAGTTAAAAGATTTTACTTCTGCCAAGCCTCTTTTGGGTATATTTAATAGGGATATGGTGGGTAAGATGCAGAATCTGACATGTGGGTGGTGATAAAAGCAAGGACTGGTAAAAGCAAGAGAAATCCACAGGTAATCTGAATGCTGCAGCAAGGTCAGTGCAGTGAAGGAAATGGAGATCCTGAAGACCTTTTCTTTGCTTGAAATAGCACTTAAAACCTTGGAGTTGCTCTTGAATTTAGGTGATCAATTGGTCAGAGCTGGGCTTGGCAGGGTCATGAGGTGATTCCCAGAGAAGCTGTGGCTGCCCCATCCCTTGAAGTGTCCAAGGCCAGGTTGGACAGGGCTTGGAGCAACCTGGGATAGTGGAAGATAGCAGATGAGTTGATTGCATGAATTTATGATTTTTTCCATCTTTCTGGTATTGCAGGAGTGTTGCCTGCAGCTTGGAGTCGTTCTTGATGTCTCCCTGGAAGGAGTTAGATCTTGTGGAGAATGTGGACAATGACATCCATTGTAAATCCATCCCCCTTTCCTCCTGGTAGTCCCTTTGTTTTGATGGCAAGACTCCTGTGCACTGAGGGACCAGAGCAGCCTGGTTTCTTTGGTTTTTCTGTTGATCTAAGCTCTAAGGAAAGACAGGGCTCAAGTGTGGCCTCCCTCAGCACATCCATCCATAGGATGGTTCTCTTCTATTGAACCATCTATTTTCTTCTGCCTGGTAAAGTGAAAAATTCATAATATAGGTGAGACTTGACTGAAATTGGCCCAAAGGTTGACATGTTAATCCAGGGAGGAGCAGGCACAAGAAGGGAGGCTGGGGGTTTCCATTGCTCTGCACATTCCCACATAACACCCAGGGAGTGTCTGGCTGTTTTCCTCTCACTTCCTTGAGAAACCAGACTAAAAATAACAGCAAATAGGAAATGAAAACAATTCTGTTACTACATGGTACATTGCAAGGAAAAAACATTCTCCACGTCTCTGGATTAGCAGAATGTTTGAAGCTGGGATAACCCAGTTGTTAACAACCATAATTTAGATGTGGGTTGTTTTTTTTTTTCCTTCACATAAATATGACTTATTTGAAGTACGTTGAATTAGAAAACTCATGAATAAATATTTTGACATAATCAGAATTATATGGCTGGAAATTGACCTACTTTGCATGACAGATGCTTGAGAATCCCCCAGCTAATAGCAAACTAACCTGGCATAGCAATGCCCGATCTTATAATATTCTAAGCTGCATACAGACATTAAATTATTAGATTGTTGGGGTTTTTGCACGGAGATTAGACACAGTCAATTTTGTTTGTAAATGAGTAAGTTATAGGCAAGTTATTGAGGAGGCATTGGGGTGCAGTCCAGAGAAGGATTCCTGCATCATTTGATCAGCATTTTCAGCGTGGTCTCCAAAAATCTGTTAGAGGTAGAAACAGCCAGCAAAGCTTGATGATATCAGCAGCCAAATAATGAGTGCATTACACCAGATAGACAGGTCTTTTCAGAAGATAAGCACAACTGCAAGAGGAATAATAATGTTTTAAAAATCTGGTAATATTTTGATGGTGTAAATAGAACCCACTTTTCCCCCTGCAGCTGCTCCTTACGCCGGAGTTGATTTCAGCAAACTGATTTTATCTGCGTGTCCTTTCAGTTAATATGACAAGGATTTTCTACAGGTTAAGTTAGCAGAGAACTCTGACCTTGGGAAAAGAATCTTCTCAGTTTAGGTTTATATGGATTCTTATTAAAAAATCATCTTCCTTTATTATTTTAACAAACAAAGGTGAAGAAACGTTTTAGGTGCTTATTGCACAGAATAGAGTTTTCAAGCTTCATAAGTTTTTGTTGTTCAGTCCTAGCACAAGTAATAATAGTGATTTTATTTGAAAAAGTATTATGCTCTTTATTTTTAGTGGGGGAAAAGTACCTTTTTCATGGCTCAGTTTCAGCAAAGATAACCCTACTTTTATTTAATCCATGCAATGAAAAATAGTAACAGACTCCATTTTAGCCCTTTATTCACTTCCTGTTTGTTTTCTCTGTTTTCAAAGAATCTCTGCAGATGAAGTCGACTTTGTTCAGACTTTTTTTCTCAAGGTCTTCAGGGGAATGTTTTGCTCTCTTCTAATGAGCACTTGTTAGCACAAAGGTAGTAAAATCACGTGTATAATATTGGCAGATCTGTTCTCTTCCAAGCCTGAAGCAGGGCCAGGCTGAGACACAGCTCCTACCCTCTATCTTGATTTGCTCCAGCTGCTTAAAACTTCCTGGAATGAGGTTAAACTGTCCCTTTAGCATCCTTATTTCTTCCAAAAAGGATGCAGTTCAGTCATCCTTGCAGTGCCCAGCTGCCAGACACAGCATTGTGGGCTGCAAGCAGAGACACCTTCAGGTACTGCTCAGCTGGGGATGGAGCTCCTCCTTTCAGGGCATGAAGGCATCCCTTGAAATGAGAGTCCTGTTTGCAGGACACTGATTTGCTGCTGAATTTGGATTCTTTGGAAGCTTCATTAAAAGGGCAAGACTCAGAGGTGATTACTTGGGTTAGTCACAGTCACTGCTTTAGGAGTTTCTCTCTGGCTTGCAGTGTTTGGAGGAGGGTTGTGTCCTGCTTCTTCACACATCCCACTGGCTTTTGGGACTCAAACATGGTCACTTGTGTCCTGACAGCTCAAACCATCTATCAATAGCTGAAAATGACTCCCAAGTTTTCCCAGCTGGGGAAAGTTTCCTTTCTTTCCTTTCCTCTTGACTCAGAGTTAGCTGGTGGGATTTGCTGGTTTGTTTTTATTGTATTTCATTACTTTCCCACCAATTCACTCTCAGTTTCCTGAGCTCCAACCCAAACACTTTGGCTCCTTGATGCCTGATCAGTTCCAGGAGCAGAGGAGCTCTCCTGATATGCTGATCCTCCGTGGCTTTGTGCACACCAGAGATGTGCAAACCCCAATTTCTTACCTCTGGAATTCGCTCTGGCACAGGGGTGTTTTACTTCTTGTCAGCAGTTTGCCCAAGGGTGACTGCCAGCAGTAGTCTTTTCATTCCTGCCTCCTGCTGCCACTTTGACAATAGGAATGGCAGCAGGAGGCAAAAATGAAAGGACCAGATTGAAAGAAGCACTTTGCCACTGTTGTAATTTTGAAATTGATGGCGTTTTTTAGCCCAAAGTCTCCGGAAAAAAAGCTGCTTTCCTTTTTGCCTCCTATTGTTTTTCCAGCAGGGAGGGACATTCTGTGATGTTGCAGAGGCAGTGGGAAGCCAAAATGAAAATAATTTTCTTCCTGAAACATTGGATAACAAAATGTGAACAATTTCAGCAGGGAAAGAATGGTTTGGATATTTTTGGGGGTTTTTTTTATTGAGTGCCATGTCGTGAATACTGGTATTTCCATTTGACTACAGAAAGTAAATAGCAGCTGCTTTTCTTATTGAGTTAATGTGACCTTAGGATAATTCCTAAACACCTATTTACTGTGGGGTTTTTTTTTTTAGCCTGACACTTTCATTTATCCCTTTTTCTGCATGACAACAGGTGTTGTAAGGTGGGTGTATCATTCACTTCTGAGGCCAAGTGCTGCCTTTAATGCCATGCCCTTGGAGCCAGCTTTGTGAGGCAGAAACTTACAGGTCTGCACATTCCACAGGTGTGTTTTACACCAATATTATCAGAACTACTGATAATCCAGATGTGAATGTCTGGGCCACTCATCCCATAGGAAGAAAGATGAGGATTGTTCTGCAGTTGCTTTGATGTTTTCTGCTGGAGTCTTTGCTCAGTGGGGTCTGAAGTGGTTCTGGGGTTTAAGTGACACAGGATGTGGGGTTGGGGAGCTTTAAAGCTTCAAGAGTGACCTTCACCTTCTCTCCCAGAAGATCAAGTTCTGTGATTTAGGTGAGATTTTATTTGCACCGGAGGAGGAAATCAGTGAAGGCTCAGAAGCATCAGTGGAGGATCATCCCCAGACTGTGCAGTTTGCTGATATTCCCATCCTGATGTGACGCACGTTGTGCAGAGCACTGACATCAGCCTTCAGCAGAATGAGCTCCTGCACTGCCAAAGGGGATGGCTGGGAGGGGAGAGGTGGCCCTGGCACCATCCAGAGTGCTGCAAAGCTCCATTTCTGTGCCTGCACACAGCACTGCTGCGGGGGGCACCACAGTGCTGACAGGAGAGGCTGAAGTGTAGATCAATGAATGGCTTTATCCTCCTGCTTTAGCTGTTACAGGCTATTGCTCTTGTCTTTGGGGACTTCAGTGGCTGTAATTAGTTATCTTCAATGGAAAGATTTTTTTTCTCTTATTGAACGTGTGAGAAATTTGGGAATGTTAATCAGCAGAGCATAACCTTTTCTTAACTTGCTCTTTTTATAGTCCTGGGGAATTAACATTTATCTTGGGGCAGCCCAGGAACCTGGTATTTGTCTGAAATGAACTGATTCTCCACCCTTTCTCTTTCTTTATACATAACAAAAAATAAACTCTTTGGTAGGCTCATCAACAGAATATATTTTGTAGGCTTTGAAGTGTAAATTGTGAATTTGTGTGTCTCAACATGACTTTTGGGTGCCACATGTAAACACATGCGTGTGTCTGTGTCCTGGATTAGTGGAAGTCTAATTAACATTATTCTTGAAAACTGCATACCTAAAGCCACATATAGGGAGACACATAAAAGCAGCTTGATTTTTTTTTTTTTTTTCACGAGTTCTGAGCTCTTACAGTTCTTGTAGGATTAAAGAGGAATCAGGGAGATCCAGGAACTCTGCAGATCTTGTTGCATGTTCACATACCAAAATAATTAATTAGATGCTTATCTTTAAATGAGCAGTATTCCTTGTGTTGGCTGATTTTCCACCTTCTTTAAGGTGCTATGGTGGAGCTTGGAAGGCAAAGCAATTCTGCCTGACATTCCTCTGCCCCAACAAGTTCAGATTTGGTTGGGAAATGACACATTCTAGGGTTATTTAGCAGCCCCTTTGGCCTGGGCTCCTCCCCTTGCTGCTTTGGAAGTAGTGTTTGAGACTAAAAACAGATTTTTGGCAGCAGGTGGTATCAGCTGAGTGCCCCCTTGGGACTGTTTTGCTCGGGTATGTGAGTACAGCTGTAACAGGTCCTTTGGTTTTCAGAGTGCTTGGGCTTTTTCCATGCCCCATCCAAATGCAGTGCACATATAAATGCAAATCCAGGATCACTGTAACATCAGTTACCTTTTCTTAGCTGGTTTTAGCTCAGAAACAACTGATCTCATACTGACACCCTGGCAAGCAGGTAGGGAATGGAACAGCTGATGACCCTGTTTTCCCAAGGGCTTTGTGTACTTGACATTTTGATTTCTGTTTGATTTAAACATTTACCCAAGCCTTGAAACACTAGGTGAGCAAAGATTGCTAAACTATCTTCTGTCTCCTAAGAGGAGAGTCCACAAATACCTGTCTTTGCCCTTCCCCTCTGGGTGGCCAGAAAATATCATTTTAATTCTCTAACAGCAGGAAAAGGACTGCCAAGTTTCCCTGGTTTCACTTCTGGTCATTCCCTGGGGCTTGCTGAACAAGGTTAGTATCCTAAAATGAAGTTTTATTGCAGGGTCTCATTTCACTTTAAATCAATGTAGAATTTGGAATTTCAGCTGCTTCTGCACACAGCCTGCAAAAGGCTCCTTTACAAAATGACTTTCAAAGATTTATGAAGACTTGCATGATACAGAGGCTGAAAGCAAGTTTAATTACATTCAGCTTTTGGTCATTTCTGTGTCTGAAGATGTGCCCATATTCTGTCATCTCAAAAACCATCTAAGAAAATAAAATTGATCAGTGAGCCTTCTGGCTAAAAGGAAAATGAGTTCTTTGTCATCTGCCTATGGAGCCTGGGTGCTCAATCACTGCCTTCTCCCGGGTACTCGGCCCAGACTCTCCATCACTGAGATTTGTCCCAAGTTTTAATCAAACATTATTTTATACTGAGGCCTCATCTGTAAATAGCAGAGCCCTTCTCTTGGCATACTCAAACAGACTTCACTGTAGTATAAAGAAATAATTTAATCCAGTCCATGCAACCGTTTTGCTTTGGAGTTGGTAAAACGTGCATCGTGTTCATCTTGCATTTGGTGTTTAAGGATAAAAACTTGGCAAGTGCAGTTGCTGTCACCTGATAAACAAGATCTCTGCTTATAAAACTCATCAAGGACAGCAAATAATATGGGAACATCTTATTTCCTTACAGAGGAGACTTGGTTCTAGGAGTGGGGCTGTGTAGGTGCCTTCTCAGTAATTCTCAGGCTAATAATGCCGGAAGCCATAAAATCTCTCTGTTTGAGGCTGAACAATTGGGGAGTACTGCTGAGATGATGGTTTGAATGATGATTGAGTTTTCCTGGAGAGCCTTTATCTGTGCTTAAAATTGGAGGTAATGTTTTTAAATTAAACCATAATAGGAGGAAGTTGAGCCTTCGGAGTGGTTTCTGTGCCCCCTCTTCATGTGGTTTATCATTTTCTGTGGAAGTATTCTCAATCTTTTTGTTCAGAGCAAATTGTGTTGCTGTCGAAACGGGGCATTAAAAGCACCCCAGAACAACACCTTGCAGACTTTTTCAGATTTCCTGTCAATTGATGAAAGGAGAAGTTTGCACTCAAGTTGTGCCCATATGCTGTAACCAGGCTTTTGTACAGGCACTTACATAGAAAGAGGTGCTTGTCCCTCACAAAATTTTAACATGGTTTTTAGGGTGGTGTCCCCTTAAACAGGTTGTATTTCACATCAGTAGGTTTTTTCAGCTAGGGATTAGCCTTCATCACTGAAATAAAGTGTGAAATCCAAAGTATGTCCTCGTTTAAAGTACAGCAGGTCTTGATGTTGTGAGCAAATCGTGCTGTGACTGTGCTCTGGTCACTTGAGATGAAGAATTGAAATTAAACCCTCAAGTATCTGTTCTTTTCAAAGAAAAAAAAAAATTAAAATTGCTAATTGTAAGAAACTCATTTGAGAAGTATTGGTAGAGGAAGAGAATGCTAGTGCTGTCACCAGAAGTTAAATTTTGAGCACACAGCCTGTTAGGTATAATGTGGTTTCTTTTCTGAAATGTTATGTTAAAAGAGGAAAAATATTTTATTTTTCTGTGGTAGATCTGTGGATGCCCACAAGAGGATTGGGCAGTTGTGCTCATAAAGACAGTGATGAATCACCCAGCAACTCCAAGTTTCCTAGTTCTAGGAGAAAATCTCAAAAATTAGATTAACAGATGCCAGAAGCATCTGAGAACTTGTGGGGAGCTCTCAGTTTTAAAACCCCAAATAAGCATTGTGTACTGAACTTTTTCATGGTTATGAAGAAAGAATTGCTGGGTTTGTGGCATCATGATCCATCCCTTTGTGTGATGGATCATTTTGAGCCTTCTGTGTTGGTCCTGAGGTTCTGTGAAGGCACTGAGGAAAGTGTGCCATCAAAGGAGAGTAATCAGAGCTATCTTCATGATTCCTTTTAGCTCCTGCTGTACTGAATTGTACATTTAATTGCATGTGAGTATTTTCTCTTTTACACCTGCTTATGTACTTAGGGTTGTTTTTTTGTGTTTTTTTTTCTAGGGAAATCTGTAGTTGATTAAAATTGCTGTGAGTTTTCTTGGGATAATTGACACCAAATGAACCTGAGCATCATGTGTGTGTATATGTGCAAATAGATAAGATTATGCATGTATATATACGTATTTAGGTGCATATATATGCACAGCTAATGGGAAATACCTTTCACTTAGCAATTAATTTAGGAGTCTTCAGTCTGTGTGGCATCTTAGAGGTCATTCTGCACCACAGTGTTTTGTATTTTCCGCTGCGTTGATGCCATAAAAACCCATAAAAATGCTAATTGCCCCAGGAAGATGTAGGCTGTTTATAAGTGTGTATGGGATTGTTTTTCAGCCCTGTGATACAGAAGGAGGTGTTATTTCAGGTTTCTAATTTGAATGGATACAACTTTGACAGTTTATTAGTTAGAAAAGAAGAAGAAAAATAAAGACGGCGCTGTGTTGTTCTTCAGTGAATTGATTGCCAGGAGCATGTTATTGACTTTGGTGATAATATCATTATATATTTTACAGTCGTAAAATCAAGAAATTCAGATTATGCCCTGAGGGCTTCTCACATTTAAATAAAGGATATAGTCATTTCCAGGGTTATTGGTTTAGATTAGCGGGCGTTACGAGGAATGCTGAGTGTGTTGTGAGCAGGACAGAAAGAGCAACAGTGCTCTCACTGCAGCAGAGCTTTGCTTTATTTTGTTTTTCTGTTTATGAAATACACTCAGAACCCCTGGGAGGATGAGCAGCTCTAAACTTTAGCATATTAACACAGTGTTAGCTTGGTGTTCTGCAGGGCTGAGAGCTGAAGTCAAGTGTAATCCTTGGCTTGTACCAAGAGTGAGGATAAATGAGGGAACACTTGCTAAAACACCCAGAGCCTGGGAAGCAAACCTGGGGTGAGCTGCAGAATTCAGAGCAGTGTTAGAGCCAGATAACCTGACACAAACACATCTTTCCCTCTTGGTGACAAAGACAGGGGATGGTGCTGCCTTGGATGCAGCTTCCCAAGGAGCCTCAGTATCTGCTGCTGGGTACAGCCCTGGGAGCACCTCTGGAATTCAGCTCAGGCTGCTCCATCCTGGATCTTCCACAGTAGCTCCTCTCCCTCTTGGTCTGCTTGCCAGTCTCCCCTTGGGACTGAATGGACTTGAGGTACCTGGGTGGAGTGCTTGGGGTTTGGGTTTGGGGCTGTCTCCAGCTTGCTTGAGGGAATCTTGGTTTAATTAAAGTATAGTGCCTTGAATAAAAATGATTGACTGCATTACAAAGCTAGTTTATGACTTCTACGGTAGCTTTAGTGAGCTGGATAAAGCACCTTAATGCTGAACATGCTGCTCAGCCTCTCTCCACTTCAGATGGGAGCTTGGGAGCACATTGCATCACCCAGCTCTGGGGATTTACTGTTCTCTTCAAAGACTGAAAGTCCAAGTGCAGTGTCACAGCTCTGCAGCAAAGCTCATGTTTTCCTTCTCACAAAGAAGCAAGGGGTCCAACTGGAACACATATGGCTCTAGGGTGTGTGGTGACATCCACAAAAGTAGATAAAAATAAAATAATAACTCTTACATTTACATTTTGAGGGCTTCTGAGGATTATAAATCTATACACTGCAAACAAAACTTTGTCTGAATCAAGATCAGCACGTTTTCTAATTAAAAGAAATTTAATTTTTTAACTGAATTTGTAAGACTTCTTAGTGGCTTTTTAGTTTCTGTATTTTTTCTCAGTTTGTGGCATGAGAATCAAATCAATTTTAATGAATCAAATTAATTTTAATTTTGATAGTCTTGTTCCATTTTGGATTGTATATTGCTTGTGTTGACTTGGGAACAAATGCCTGGGTTATTTCTTAGGAAAATCTTTCTGCTTATGAAAAACAGACTATGAAAGCATTTTAGGGCAAACCATTGGAAAGCACCCATTGATCTCAGATAATTGTGATACAGACATTTAATTCAGGATCATTTTGGAGTGGTATAAAGGTACTGGTCCTCTGAAGAAGAACAGCTCTGGGGAGATTGCTCCCTGTGCAGGGCACAGGTGAACAGTGACAGTGAACATCAGCCACTTACCCAGAGTGATTTGGCATCTGTGCTGTTCTCTTGTCAAGAATTGCTGAAACAAGATTTCAGGAAGTGTGTTGTGGAGAAAGGAGTGCTTGTCATTAAACACTGGCTTCTAATTTTGCTGCAGAATATGGCCTAATAATGATCTCTGATCTCAAGCCTCAGTGTTCCATAAAACCTTCACAGGTGAGTGTCTCTCTTTGAACCATTGAGACATTACCTAACCCCAAGATGTGGCTTCACAGTATTGAAATAAAACTCAGCTCTGGCAGTAAGTGCATCCTTGTATCCAGAATAATTTTCCTTGCCAGAGGCTGGGACCCATCCAATGTGGTGGCAGGCAGGAGAGCCAGGCTTGATGGCAGAGCTCCACTGATAAAAGAAGCTGCAAAGGAGCAGAGCTTGTCTCTGCTTGTTACATGGAAGGAAAGATTCACCGCCCTGGGCGTGTTCCTGGCATGGGCACAGCTCTCTGGTTTAGTGGTTTAATGTTCCACTCACCCTCCTCTGAAGCCTAGGAAGAATTACAGCCTCCTCATTCAGGCATCTCTTATTTATGCAGTTTCAAATACAGCAAGAACCTTGTTCAAGAGCTGTCATTAAGAAACCCCACCCTTTTTTGTTTCAATGATGAGATGTTTATGACAGTCTGGACTATCTGCTTTCCAAAGCGTCCAGGGCTCCAGTGAAATATCACCCTCCCATAAATCTCACACACCTCATGGGTGCTGTAACATCAGCTGCACTCACAGTGGCACATGGTAATTTCCCAAGCAGGCAGGGAGTTTTCAGCACCAAAATTTGGGGATGAGGGTGAATTCAGATCAGAGGAGATGTGTGTGTGTGCAGAGGAATGATGACTTGCAGCTGGCTGATCCACATTGTGGGGCAGTGTGTGTGTGCACTCCGTGTGCTCTGCACGGGACATATGCTCTGGGGTTTCACGGATGAATTCGTAGTCTCCAGCAATCTGCAGCTTCCACCGTGGTTTCAAATATCTACATCATTTTCAGGCTGATGATTTTTCCCAGTCATTTATCCCAAAAGCACTTCATCCTGCTTAATCTGGGTCATAATTGACATGGGACTTGTGCCGAAGCAGACACGGCCGTAAGTTGTGTTTGAGTGGCTGGGATTTAGTTACATGCAGTAAAACATAGTAGAGGTTGAAATAAGTATAAATGTTAAAATAACAGATGAATGCAGGGTCACAGTCATGACTTGGACCCAGAAAAGACTCTTGAACACTTGACATGCTCCTGCTGTCAGCTCACAGCTGCCTTTGGCTCTGACGAAGGCGTAAAGTTGGAAGTTTCGGGTAAGGAAGCTGTTGGAGTTGGATCGTATTTATTGCAGATCAACAGGATGTCTTTGCAAGTATAAAAGACATATGGAAAAGTCCACTGTTATTGTTGTACTTTGTTGTGTCTCCAGATGTTTTCCCTCCTGCCCCGCTCCGGAGGCTGAAAGTGGGAAATGGATTTTCATTGTTTTTAGCTGATGGTGCCAACATCTGCCTTGACGTTTCCCTGGGGAATGATATTAGCACTGCTGAGAGTTTCTGATTCATCACTTGTGTCTCATTTGCTGTTTTTTTGGTTTTTTTTTAAATACAAGACAATGTAAGAGCATGAGGTTTCAGCCCAGCTCAGTTATTTTGAGGGGTGAGAAGAAATCAAGGGAAACGCTTGGGTGGCTGCTGAACTATCACAGCAGCACTTAGGAGCTGCCTTATTTTTAAAGGATTACAAATGAGGCTTTAAAACATTGCTCTGAGCTGATGTTTTTCATTGAAAGAAATAGTATTTGTGAGCTCAAACATACTTGAAGATCTCAAAATGCTTAAAATAGCTTTGTTTTCTTAATATACATTTATTCCATCATTAGTTCACGGTGCTTTACTCTGAGGGGAGGGGAACCAAATTAATACCTTCATTTGGAAATGCTCTTTAGTGGTCATGTTGGCTCATAATGGTATTGTAAAGACTTAATTCCATAGTTTAGATCCTAACTTGCTGATCAACTTGATATGTGTGTAAATTAGGAAATTTGGCCAAAGTGTTGACTGCTAATGAAGGTGCTTTTATTAATAGAAATGCAAAACAAAATAGCATTTTTTCCCAAAGCTTCTGTACTTCTTATCAATAAAAGCTGTACAGTATCAGATTATATTAACCTTAATATAATGATAAAATGTATTACATTAATGGTATTATTTTGTTTTTAGTGCTTAAATCTGACCTTTTAAATAGGAATGAGCTCTGAAGAAAGTTTGGGCTAGAATTCTCAAATGGAGACTAAGACTAGATCCTGACCTGTGATTTTTTATATCACATTGTGCTTTTATTCTCTTACATCAGCTGGAAGAATCTGTGACCAGAGGCCTTAGGTGGCAATAGTGTAAATTTTACCAATTTCTGTTCATGTTTAGGGAAGGTTTTTTTTGAGAAATCTGTTGGGCCCAAGAAATTGAAAATTGTGCAATATCTCACTGTTTCGCCTGCTTCTTTGTGCTTTGGCTGTTGTTTGTTTGGTTGCAGTTATTTACAGCTCACTGCTGGGTTTTTTTTGAGATCCTAGCAAGAAATTCCACAGGCAGCTGCAAAATATATGTTTAATCAATTTTAGGAAGACTGATTCCCTAACTAACATATTTCTTCCAGCTGAGACACGGTAGAAAATGTTCTGCAGATACTCGGGGAAGCGGGGGGAAGGTTTTCCTGACAAAGATGTCTTTTTTGTGGTGTCATAGTCATGTGGTTCAGGTAGTTTAGGCACATTGGTGTCATGGTTTAACCTCAGCTGACAACAAAGCACTGTGCAGGTACTCACTATAGTTTATATACAGCTACTACTACTACTACTACTGCTACTACTACTACTACTACTGTTGTAATGAAAATAAAATAGCAGAAAAAAGAGAGAACTAAAAACCAAGCATTTTTATTAAGAAATATGTTTTTGACCTTTTTTTAAACTTCTCAGGATGAGCCTGTGAGAGCAGCCTTTGCCACTTACGTTGTTTCTATGTTTATGTGCAAAAAGAGTAGAACAAGGAGTTTTAAAGCATCAATATTCTATAGATAAACAATACAATTTGGTATTTGGTATTTGGTTTTCCACCTTTCAAATGTTAATAGTGTAAACATTGCTTAGATGAGTCATTTTGTAAGGAAATAGTAGCATCTTTCTGTTAGAGTTTTGTCTGCAAAACACAGAATTCTCCTGTGTATTGGGATTAAAACAACTCAAACAGATCACAAGTTTTCAGATCCACGAGCTGTGATTCAGGTTTATCTCCTACTTCTGTAAACCTAATTTGTGTGCTGGAGATTTTGTATGGCAACAGTTCCACTGCGAATTCCTCTGGGGTAGTGAGACCAAAAGCTTTTATCGAACGAGCATTTCCTTCTAATTCCACTGCAATGTTTGGAGTTAGATGTGATTTGGCCCTTGGTTGTGTTCCTTCACTCGTTTCCCTTTGCACTCCTGTAAACATCCTCGTGTCCATGTTGTCTCTGCAGGTCAGGATCGCAGCGAAGCCACTTTGATAAAGAGGTTCAAAGGCGACGGTGTCCGGTACAAGGCCAAGCTGATTGGGATAGATGAGGTTTCTGCTGCCCGAGGGGACAAGTTATGCCAGGACTCCATGATGAAGCTCAAGGTGCAGTGAAACTTTTCAATGTTACAGTCAAACAGAGCAAATTCCAGCTTCAGCTTGCACTCGTTCTCCTTTCATGATACTGAGCCTTAGTCTGGTTAATTATGTATTGAAATCAGTCAATTTTGCATGAACTCCTGCCTGGTATTGCTTATCCTGGTTTAATTTTAATACATTATCTCTGAGTTCTGTAGTTACTCTGTGATTGACACCACTGCAATTTGTCCACAAATTACAAACAACACACTGCAAATTGAATAATTTTATTATGTAAAAGGAGAAGTAAACGACTGTGGAGGAAAATGGGATATCAGAGCATTTTCTATGACATTTCTAATCAACGACAGCACTGCCTCTGGCTGCTGGCTCCTGTGAGTGACGGGTGTAGGCAGCCAGATTTTGGGGAGCTGGTGTCCTCACTGGGAGGAGAAAGTCTTGCAGCAGCAGTGGCAGGGCTGATGTGTTACAAAATCAGGCAGTGCACTGAGAGGATGGGGCATGAGAACATAGAGGAGTCCCTGGAGTTTTGGGGATGAAATGGAGCTGTGACAGATTTGGGTGTCAGGTTGGAGTGTAGACAGAGTCTGAGCTACCAGTGGTGTCAAGGGTGGGCTCTCTGGACCTGCCAGACATCTCTCTATGGCCCAATCTCTCACAGCATGAGGGTTCTTGTAGGAATCATCCTGTCCCTCACCCTGGGACATGTGGAGGAGCTTGAGTCACTGGGAAGGAAGGTTGTGTTTTCCTGGAGTGCACTACTGGCTATTTACTTCCCACCTCCCCTCTGCATTGCAGGGTTACAAACCAGGTCTGGCAGCAAACCCTCTGCTGCTTTTTCCCTTTTATTTCCCTCCCAACCCTGTCCCCAGCCCAGACAGCTGATGGATTTTCCACTGCTGGCTTTTTCAGGAGGAGAAATCACTAAATGGTGTCTGGTGCACTACCAGCCCACAGGGTTCCTGTCCATCCAGGAGGAATGAGTTCCTCATTAGGGAAACAGCACGGGGTGACACTCAGCTTGTGGTTCAACAACCTAAAAGCAGGATCTGGGAGATAATTTACAAATCAGTTTTATGGCAGGCAAAAATTAATCCGCTCCAAAAGTTGCTCTGTTGGTGTGTCACAAATGCCACAATATTCCTACCTGATTTAAATGTGTGCTGGGCATTTCTCATCATTTCAGAATTCCTGGCACTGTGGGGAGAGTTGTCACTGTGGGGAGAGTTGTCACTGTTCTGCTGCACAAACCTTTTTGTCTCTCTCCTCTATGGATTAATATTTCCACATCTCCCAGGTGCCTCATACCTGTTTGCAGGTGGCAAGATTGATCTAAACAGTACTGGGAAATGACTAAAACTGTTAAAGGATGGGGATGTTAGACATTCATTTTTGACAGCAGAGCATTAATTTATGGGCTCTGGAAAAGCAGTGTCCCACAACATGAATTTTGAGGCCACCCATAAAGTTTTGGGGTGGCTTTTGACTTCAGATCCTTGTAATGGCAGCAGTGAAGGTCTTAAAACCTGAGTTGGTTGTTCTTGAGACATTGGAATTGCAGAGAACCAGATAAAGTGGAACTATTTTCATTTCATTTAGGAGTACAACTGATTATATTTGATCTCAGGGCAGGCTCTTAAGAAGGTGGAACAGATTAGAACAGTAACTGTTCTAATTCTGCTGTGGGAAAATAACACAAGATGGTATCAGCAAGTTCTCTTATAAAATAAAGGTCTGAGATCCTGAAAAAAACAAGCCAAACCCTCAATACCAGTTTTTCACAGCACAGGTGTAGTTTCATTTTTAGAAGAAAAGATTTTCTTCTATAAAAACCTCAATTTGCTTATACTAGATGAGTGTGAAGTAAGCTAAATTCATTGGCATTTTCTCTCTTCTGCTGCTTGTTGGGTTTTTTTCCCTATTTAAAAAATAAATAAATAAGCCAGAACAGGTTATAGCTGGGAAAAGTGTGCTAGAAATGACCTTCAGCTTCCATGAAAACAAATTTCATGAAGGATTAGCTAGTGCAGAGGTTGGAAGTGGGA
Organism: Parus major; assembly: GCF_001522545.3. Classification (NCBI taxonomy): domain Eukaryota; kingdom Metazoa; phylum Chordata; class Aves; order Passeriformes; family Paridae; genus Parus; species Parus major. The sequence continues at coordinate 27,275,772 of NC_031777.1, read as the reverse complement.
ACACATTTGAAATGCTCTCTGGGTAGCATAAGGAGATATGGTGCCTTGAAAAAAGGGAGGAAGCCAGAAGTAAGGAAGGGGCTGTTCCTAGAAAATATTTAAGTTTTCCTAGAAAAGTGGTGAATTCTCCACAAGCAAATCTGTGGCACCTGGGAGAGTCATGGAACCGACCAAAACTCTCTCTTTTGTTTCCACAGGGAATTGTTGCTGCGGCTCGATCGAAAGGAGAACATAAACAAAAAGTCTTCTTAACAGTTTCCTTTGGGGGAATCAAAATCTTTGATGAGAAGACAGGGGTAAGTAGAGTTGTTTGTGTGGTGGGACAGAATTGAATCTTTTCCTGTTCCTTCTGTAGCATTTCCTGGCTGGGCAGTGGAATCTCACAGGTGCAAACACACATCTCAGCAATTTGATAAAGGCTTATCATCCCTTACATCACTTGTAGAGTGTAGCTTGTGTATTGTCAGTGGTAGAAAAATTCCATTTATTACAAAAGGAGAGGTAAAAGATACTGGAAGATTTGAGGTTGTCTGTGTGAAGCAGAAACTTCCCCAGTAGCATCTGGTGGAGGAAGCTGCAGAGACTTTCATGCCTTCCACAGTTTCTGCCACAGCAATACCATGTTTGATTTTTTAAATTGCTCTAAAAGAAGAAACCTAAGCAAAACATTACACTACTTAGATATAAAGCAACAACACACAAACTGTTTTAATCATAATTAAGAAGATTTTAACAGCAGTTTAAGCTCTGCCTTGAATTTTAAAAAGCTCTTGATTTAATCTTTTAGAAGATTAACTATTTAACGTGGTGCCAGAAATAAAACTCTACTGATGATAGATGAAATTATCTTTGCCAGTTAATTTATATTATTAGAAAATCAATGTCATTGAGCTCACTGATACATAATATGAGTAGTTAGTAATGAAAAGCTCATTTGGGATGTGTTGTGCAAAGTATCCATGCAAAAGCTGTGTTTCAGAGGGCATTGCTGGGGTTACAGAAAATAGGAAATGTCAGAATTAGGGCTGTCAGTGCAAATTGCACCCTAGCCACATTTGTTTTCCTGAGATTAAAGCTTTTTATTGGAGAAATAAAAAAGAGGAAAGAGTAAGTGTTCCTTTTGCACTTGTCTCTGAATGTTTCTCAAAGACTGGAATTTTTTGCCAAGAATAAAGAGGGAAAGGGGGATGTATTTCAGAAACAAAGGTGTGCTTTATTCCAGCTGTCTCTCCTGCAGCATCCTGCACACTCTGCTGTCTGCAGAAAGCAAGATGGGGACATGGGAAGAGTCTCCTTCATTTCATAGCTCTGACATCCCATACTCTAAATCTGACATAACTATATCATCCTTATAGTAAACCTGTCACTCACCCACTGAGGCTTAGAATGAAACCCTTAAATCCACCTTGCAGATGTCTGCCCCTGAGCTGCCCGAGTGATGGACAGGACTATTGAGTTGTCCTTCTTGCAACAGGGCTGTGACAGAGGGATGTGGGGAGCTTTCCACATCAGTTCTTCCACGTTGTTGTCAAAACAGGAGAGCTGTGCTTCCCATGCCAAGGGTTTGGAGCAGAGGTGCATGAAATCCTCTGCCAGGTCTTCACAGCCACCATCCCTTGGGCTTTTTTCCCAGCTTGGGTCTCTCCTTGTCCCAGAGTTTCACACCCTTGTCCCATTCATTCTTAATCTTTCTCCTCCAGCCTGTCTTTGCTTTGCCAGCCTACAGTTGTCATCTCATTCCTGCTGGAAAATCCCAAAAACTGGCAAAACTAGGGCTTGTACGGTTACTCAGCCCAGGTTTTTGGATGGGAAGAAACTGTAAAGGGCTGGAAAAAGATTATATTTCAATCACACTCATCTTCCTGATTTCCATGTTAAACTTGAGAGTTTATAAAGTTTGGAGTGTGTTTACTTTTATGCAGCAGGGAATAAAGCTGCCCTTAATAGGGAAGAGCCTGGATAATCTTGCATTTGCTTTCTCCTCCTTTAGCAATCCTCCCAGTCCCCTACAAATGCTTTATCCCTTAGTTGTATTTCCATGATTTTGGAATTCCCAAAAGGCTATTTTGGAAAGATTATTTACCTCTCTGGAGTGTCCTTTCTTAGTTTTTACCATTGTCTATTGCTGTCACGTCTGCCTCAGTGCCAGTCTGATGTGATAGAAAAGAATGAAAATACTCAGAAAAAAAAAAGTGGGCTTCTTCATGTTGAGTATCTTGTAGGCTGCCATTGGATTTTAATTTATCACAATAAAAAATCAATTTGTAGCTCAAAACTAGCAAATTTTCTTTAAAATTGGCAGTGTCATAGCTGACTTCATACAGATGATTTAGGGGAATTGCTCCATAATTCGTTACAGATGAAGGGCTCTGGTTGGGTTACTACTGAAAATGATAAGCAGGTTTTTTTCTTCCTTTACTTTATAGCTCTCCTTAATATGTTCCAGACATAATATTCATCAAAATGTATTGATTTTAATAATGGTCTTATTCCAGCTATCAGGAATTCTGCCCTTTGAGTAAATTTATCCATGAAGGAGATTGAGTTGGAGGTGGAATATCATTTGGAAAGAATATATCTCACCAAGAAAAATAGAAGAAGGATTTTACTGCAAGTGTGCACTGTAGATGCAGTACAGAATGGTTTGTCTGCAGCACTGAAATAGAAATAATAAAAAATATTTTCTTATATTCCATCATTCCATGCCAGGGATTGCACTAAAGAGGTCCCTTCATACCACTTCTCTTGTCAGTGTATTTAGAACATGATAGCAAAAAATTGTATTTAATATGACTAACAGGATGTTCTCCTGTTGTGTGTATGCCAAAAATTGTCATTACACGTGGGGTTTGACCCTATTAATCTTATAAATGCACCATTTTTTTCAGCTGTCAGATGTTTTCCATCCATCCCATTTGCTTTCTCCAGATTATGTTTGCTAAATACATACCTTACCTGAAGGATATACATTTTCTTTCAGTTTTTACTGTAAAAAAAAACCCTACCATAATTATTGCTGAACACAGAACTTTCTCTGTCTAATGCTGCTTGAGAGATTTCCTTGCTGCATATTATATGAAAATAATTTTTTACCATTTCTTCTGTCAGATCCATCTTGGTTAGGCCTCAGTGCTGCAATAATCTTAATTTCTGTTATGGGAGTTCTTTTATATTTTCAAAAGCACTATCATCAGATGGCAAAAATGCAAGTAATTGCATTGTGTTATTTAATATTCTCCCTTTCAGGGTGGAATGTAATGATTGGTGATTTGTAAGAAAGCAACAAAAGCCATAACTGTGCATATGGAAGGAAATGCAGATTTTGTGGAGGCCCATCATTGTTGGTTGGCTGTTCCTGAGTGTTGTTTTGTTAATCACACTCATCAGGCCATCTCCCTGTAATAGCTCAGTGATGCTTCATTAGACCTGCGTGACTAATCTGGGCTCTGTAAAGAGCCTGTAATTGTCTCATTGTTTATTTATGTGGCCATAAATCTCTGTTTACTTGCAGGTTCCTTTCCAAAAATGTATTTGAAACTAATAATTAAATCCTCTGAAATGCCTGGGAAAAGATTTCCTTCCACCTCCATGCAGTGAGGTGTGCTTTTAAGCTCTTGTTGTCTCTTAATTGCAAAATCCTGTTGACTTCAATGGGGAGGAAAAAAAAAGAAATGTGAAAAATTTAAACTTTGAAAAAGTGTAACTTCACTTTACACTGTGAAAAAGAAATGAGATAAAAGCAAGAAATTACTATTTGCCTCTAAGCAACAAATTATTTCTGTTAAAATAAAATTTTGTAGCAGCTCGTGGATGTGCAGATTGCCAGAATATGCTGTAAAATACAGCTCTCTGTGAGGCATTGTATAGTTAAATTATTTATCTGGATTCCTCCACTGGCCAAAAAGCAGGGTAAATCAGTGTCAATATCTTACTTATTTATGGGAATACCCTAAACAGATGGATTGTAACCCAGCTGATGAAGATGACAGTCATCTCACCAATTTTTCCTATTTTGTAGCACCTTGAAAGTGAGTTTCATTTGCATTGTCTATTCTCTTTCAGAGATGTTGACCCCTATCCTTATTGAAATAAAGCTCTTGGGCCCAGTCTGGGGGATTGTAACATTTCTAGGAATACTCTGATGGGGTTTCAGTATTTATTGCAGAGAAATATTGCAGTGTGTTGTGTTACTCATATTTCATGAATTTGATCTGTAGCCATTTTCTTCAGGCTGGCAGTGTGAAACCCTGGAAGGGAAACTGTGTATAAATACTTATATTTAATGTTGACTATCTGTTCTTGTTATCTATCAGTTCCTCCAACCTTCATTATCTTTGCTGAGGATTATTTTATTACTGTATTGTTATTTTTTTTATTTTATTTATTTTATTTTTATTTTAATTTTAATTATCTTTGAGAGTTTACCTGCTTGAAATGGTGTTACTCAGTGCCTTATTCCATGTAAGGGAGACCAGGCCTTACCTGTAGCATTCTATTAAAAAAATCAGTTTGTTTCCTCATGCTGGCCACAGAACTGGTGATTGTTCTTCTGCTTTAAATCTTAATGAAATCCAAATAAATAATATATATGGTGGGTGGTTATAATCCTCTTGTGTTGCTATAATCCTCAGGTTGCTCTCTTTCACTGAGATCATGTTATGGCTCTGAAATTTGGATGCCAGCATCTTGCCCATCTTCCTGAACTTCTAAGCTCTCTTGACCTTACAGTTCAGATTTCTCAAGTTCTTTCTATAAAAGCATTTTCCAGCATATTCTGAGGCTTTGCTGAGAACCCCTGGATTTGCTGCTCTTCCCTTTTTGATGTGAGTGATGGTGTTAATTGTGCTGATAGATTGCTAACAGGACGGCTCAACTTGGCTGAAAGGAAATTTTAGCAAGTTTAAAATTCTCACTGTTGGCAGAAGAGGCCTCGTTTAAAATGTACCAAAGGTACTTCTTGACTTTGCTGGAAATCTGTTGGTTCTGGCATCCCTGACCAGAAATTGAGGTATGATCATGGATCTGCAGTTATTCCTTGAAGCACATGTGCTGGAGCAGATGAAATGTCAAACTGTCAAAGTCTCTATCACTGAACGTCTCTGAGTCTTCAAAAATAGAAATAAAAGAAGGAATTAATTTCTTCTGCTCTGCAGTGAGCAGGAGAGATGGGGTGAGGAGTTCACTGAGCTTTGTGTTTGCCAGAGGGTGGGATTGGCCAGGAGGATGCTGGTGGTCCCTGCCTGGGGCTCCCACATGTGAGTTTTATCCCCTTCATGTCTTTGAAATGTCCCAAAGTTCCTGCTGGCCTCTTTCTGGCTGATCTCAGGTGCAGCTCTCTGTGAGCATCTTACCCCATCAGCTGATTCCACAGAAAGTCCTCTCACCTGCTCTCTGTGACTCTTGTCTCTGGATTTTACCTGCTTTCCTAGATCTCTCCTGCAGTTTTCATCTGGGATTTCCTGTGTGCTCTCTGTCCTTGACATATTTTCTTTTTTTCCCCTTGCTGTGCTTTTTGCCAGAGTTAATTTCATTTGCAAACATAAATTTGGTTGTTGTGTCAAACCAAGCGATGCCAGCTCTGTCTTCTGCTCCAATCTTGATCTATCTCTCCTTGCATGTTTAGCCAACAGCTCAAGCTCAGTGAGGCCTTTTAATCCTGACTCCCAGAGGTCTCTCTCTGACCTCCTTTTCGGAGAGCTGAGCAAAATATCAGCATCATCTATTATTCAGCCCTGTAAATTCAGCAGCCTGTTTGACCTAGAGATGTGTTTTCATTGCCACACCCAGTGTCACTCCAGATCTTGCAGAATTCTTCTCACCAGCTCTGAAATACAGCATTTGCTCTCACATTGAGAGTTAAAACCCAGTCCTGCCTCTCTGCATCTCGTGTATCAATTGTTATCCCTTTCTTTGTCCTTGACAAATTTGACTTTTATTTTTGAAATCCATCGTGACTGCCAGGATTGCTGCCTCAGCTTATTCTTTTGATCATGTCACACTTCCCTTTGCATTCCTGGGCTGAATCTGCCTTCTCTCTTTTATCAGCCCATTGCTGAATTGTTTTTTTTTCTTCATGGCTGCCTTTTTCTTTGTGAGCTTTTGAGGAGTCATTCCATAGTACCCACTTTCACCATTCATTTATTCAGTTTTCTTAATAAATTACTCCCAACTCCCTTCCTACCCTGCTCATCATCTTTTGGAGGAATTCTTTACACATATTCATGCAGTACCCCCTTATTTTTTCTTTAAAATACTCCCATGCTACAAACTTGTTTTAAACCTGATGATGCTGAGGAGCTACTGCATTCATGCATCCCAGAGATGGCCCAAGGGACATCTGGCCTTTAGCTCTCAAAGGCTGGAATTTAAATACAAACTTGCTGGGATTACCTTTTAATTCTTTCTTTCTTTATTTTTTAATCAGTATTATCTATTTATAGGAACTTCATTTGTAAGAAGTGTTTGGTCTTGGACCATGCTGAGGACTTCTAAGTGCTGCAGTGTAAAAAATATTACATAATAACAACAAAGAGCAATAACTGTAAAACAACAAAGTCAGATGCTGCACATAGAGTTGGAAATTTGAAGCCTTTCTTTGTGCATGGTCCATTCCAAGCTTCTGCCTGCAAAAGATCCCTCTGGGCTGGCTGGGAGTCATGCCCTGCTCCTTGACACTTTCCATCTTTCTGCTTGTAAATATGACCAGTAAAACATGGCATTTACTGTTCTACATGCAATAAATGTGTCTAATTAGAATATGGCAGAGGAGAGGACTTAAAAATCTGTGTATGATTCTTCTAATTATTTCTAGACCCTGGTGCTTCAGAAGGGAAACAATAACACATTTCATGGACATGTGGCAGCTAGCAAAATGTAAATGTCAGAAGAACCTACTTCCTTAATTACATGCCTTATTGACTATTGTAATTCATTCATTATTGGCCTTCCAAACTGGGCCCTGGGCAGTTTGGTGCTTCACAGTTCTCCACAGGCATTTTTAGTAGCCACAAGCTGATGGAGTTCCATTCTCTAGATGCCCAGTTTGCTGTATGAGGGTTTGAAAAGCTTTGTGACAGTTTGGTTACTGTGGGGAAAAAAGAAGCCAAAAGGCAAAATGTGGGTGTGATTGTGCATATTGTGGAGTCTTAGGAATCTAGAGGTTTGATTTGAGGGCTTAAATTTTGCTTCCTTTCACCTGGAAAAGAGAAAAGCTCTGATCTAGAGCTGAGTCCAGCCTGCTTGTAATCAGGATGTGCAGAAACTGCCTTGTGAGAATTCTGATCCTAATGGGCATGAAGATAAAATAGAGCTATTCCAGACACTTCATCCAAACTGAAATAATTTGTGTGATTTTGTTGTACCTGGTTTTTTTTTTCCAGTGTGAAAAGGGTAGAAAGTTGGTTGCTTTCAAAAAGAAAATGAGATTTTGAGTTTAGTGATAGTCTCATTTGGCCTCCTGTTGTTTAATCCAAGCACCCCAGGACTGAGTTAAGAAAGGGAAATGCTGCTTACATGCATTCTGCATTATGGTATGGAGAATCTCACTATTATATAGTTATAAAAGTGATAAGTAACTCCTCCAGGCAGTAAATATTAGGAATATGAAAGTATTCCCAGTTACCATATGGCTTCCATTGCATATGGGGGTGGGTACTCTGTCTGCAGAGCTGTTGTAGTGTAAATTACTATGCCAATACTTCTGGTTTTTCCTAATTTCAATGCTTGGTATGCTTAACCAGAATCTGGGGTGGATTTTGCTAAGAAGTTGAAACTCATTGTATTTGTTGTTATGGATCCTGTTATATAGTGATGCTGCACAGCATTTCTCCTCTATTGTCCCATGACAGGAAACTCAAAAGTACACAGTTATACTGAGATAGTTTTTTTTTGTCTGTATTCACTACCCTTTTGTGATCCAGATAAATAAATCTCCAGCAGAGCCACGTTCCTTTTTCTCCAGCTGCAATTTTGTCTTATAAGAAGAGCACCCAAAATACAGAGTTGTGTGCAAGTCCTGGTGTTTTTAAGCCAGGTTAATGCATCACACAGTAGAGGAAAATTTCAAGCCCATTTTCAGCACACCTGGAATTACAATGGCTGGATTTCAGACTGCTTGGGAAAGGATTTAGCAAGAGAAGTGCTGACATAATAATAGCACAGGCGGCTGAGATGATCTGAAACCTCCCTGGAGAGCAGTGGGGGACATTCAGCAGGTGCCAGAACAGAAAGTTACATCCCCCTTTGAAATCCACTCTTTTTTTCTTGGAGATAGCTGGGAAGCATTACACCCCAGGAGTGCTGGTGATTTTCCTTCCTATTCAGAGCATTTTTATCTGGTGGGCTGCTCTGCAATTTTGTGTTTGCCCTGGTAGGAGCAATAGCACTGTCACTGCTCCTGAATTCCTGTGCTGCCTCGTGGGCTCTCTTGTTGTGGGTCAGATGAAAGGGGGGCAGATATCCTTCACTGTCAACAGTAATGAGAGAGGAAAACCACAGGAAAGGGTTGCTTTTAAATTTACATGGAATTTGCAGGATGATAGTAATAGATACTTACTGGAAATAAAGTTACTGGGTGATGTTCTGCCTTCAGGAACGCAGGGAAGTCAGCAAGAGCATTGTTCACTCTGGTAGTCCATGGGGATGAATAAACACCTTTTTTATCCCTCTTAGTTTATGTAATAAGTTCCCTGTGGAAGGAGAAGAGGGAAGTCCACTGCCACTGGATGCCAAACACAAATACCTGCTCTCATCCCTCTCTTCCAGCTAAGTCATAAATTTCACATACCAGTAGATCTTTGCTTAGTACAAAAACAACTGCTCATAAAAGTTGTCTTCCTAAATGAGATCCCTGTACTCCTGACCTTTCTGGTGGATGTTCTGTGTGCTCAGCATGTGGCAGCCCATGTGCTGGGGGAGCCCAGGGGCAGGAGCAGCATCTCCCTTGGTGTTCCCAGCGCCTGGTGGCGATTGTGGAATTACAGCAGTGCCTCTTGTGTCCTTAAATCGGACAATTTAAATAGCATCCTGCCTCTCTCTGATGTTAATGCTTCCTAATCCTTTGTGGTTCCCATCCTCATTCCACGTCATGGTACTCCCAGTGAAACAGGCAGCAGCATTCCTGCTGGCTTTAAAGGCAGCACTGTGAATAGGTGAGGCAGAACACTAATTAGTTTGAGTGCCTGACATTTAACTCAAATAAGAAGTCTGGGTATCTAAAAATATTGCATATGGCTCCCAGCCCTGGCTCTGCATAACTCAAAGTATTTTTTTTTTTCTTTTTAGATAGTCAAAATATGGATTTGAATCCAATTTTTTTATTACGTCCTCTCTTTTAAAAAGGCTGAGTTGGTTTGTAAAAGGTTTTATGCGCAGCCTTCTGCAATATTTAATTAGCCAAATGCTTTCCTGTGAGTGATAGAGGAATTTGGAAGTATTTTAAAGTGTAAGGCACATGTGAGCATAACCTGTGCATGCATAAGGCTCAGTGCTGAGCAGTTCTGGAGTAATGAGTGAGTTCAGGTTTGATGAGGAGAGCAGAGGAGATGCTGCTGCGTGTAGGAGCTGCAGAGGGGGGAGAGTGAAAGGAGTAAGGAGGAAACAAGCCAGCATCCACAGCTGTGAAAGGCTTTGCTGCCTGCATTTCAGTAAAAGGTGAGGGCAGCACTGCCAGGGAGCTTTTCTGAAAGGCAGAGCCTGTGTGTGACACCGTGGCCAGGACAGAAAAGCAAAGCAGGGAGAGAGAAAAGCCAAGAGTCGGTGTGTGCTCTCAGCTGGGCCAGGTCTGCCTGCAGAGCGTTAATCAAAGTTTGCTTTTGGAGATTTCAATTAGCAGCAGAAGACTAAAACCAAACATTCATCCTGCTTTACATGAAAATGAGCAGGGAAGAAACAACTCTGGGAACTAAAATGTGCAAATGGGAGATGTAGGGATCTCTTTTGGAAGGTGCCAGGGCAGACCTTAAAAACAGTCTCCACTGCCTGACTTGAAATGTAGAACTCTTGGAACACAATGTGCCAAGCATCTACCAAGGGCAGCCTCAGGAATTCCTACCTTGGGATAATGCAAGGGGAAAATAAAAAGAAAATGGAGCAAAAAATTACCTGCAAGTTCTTTATTCTGCTTTAGAGTCTCTTTGAGATTTGCCTTTTACGTTTTATTTTATTCTTATCTTAGGGCTCAAGTACTGCACACACACTTGTCATGTTGCTGTGGATGGTTTATATCCAAGGTGAAGTGTCTGTTGTGGGACCTGAACAAATGAAGGATTTATTGATGAATGATCCCATTGATGGGATTGTCTGAAGCTTGTTTATATGTGCAATTGTAACTCAGAGGAAAAGATTTCCTCTCTTTTTTTCTGTAGGAAAACTGAAAATGAAACGGTTTGGTATTTATGACCAGGATTGCTCAGTCATGATGCTGTTTCTGAATTGTAAAGCTCATCACTACTGGGACATCTTTTGCTGACATGCAGGTGCTCCAAGTCCATTACCAGCCACTGACAGCAGTCTGTCATTGTGGAACCCAGGGGTTCTTGCCTCTGTACCTTGGTTAATTAATTAATTAAATTAATTAATACCTGGTTATGATGTTACTTCTGTATTTGAACAATACCAAGATTGTGTTGTGTGAAATTCTCAACTGTTTTGCATCATTTTCAACTGGCCATGAACACAACATGATGGTTATACACAGCTTGTGAATTCATAGAATCCTTTTCTGCTCTTGCTCTTCCCTGTACCTGTGCTTTCTCTCAGCCCCCTTTCTAAAGTCTTACTAAATTAGGGAGAGTATCTGGGAGATAGATAGATAAATACAAAATAAATCCCTCTTATCCTTTTTCCCCTTTTCCAGTTAAGTTTCTTACATTGTGCAAGTAGATTTATGGTCCAAGGAAGTTTCTGTTTGATGACTATCCAGTGCAACTTAGATTTGAGTATGTTTTTTGTGATCTTTTCAAGCTCTGCTTTATAGGGGTTGCATGAGAAATCAAGAGAATCAGCAGCTGCCTCTCGCTGAGGAGTTTTTCAAATCACAGGCTACAAGAAGAGGGTGGCTGGTAATGCTTGCTGAATCTGAAGCAGTTAAGATCTGAGACAGCTAAAGCCAAAAAAATTACTTCCAAATCTCCTAGGACTTGTATGAAGGAATTGCTTGTGCTGTTCATGTAAATCAAAAGCATTTCAGGAGGGTGAGGAATATCGGTGTAAAGGAACAAAAGAACCTTGTAAAAAGTAAGGGCTGCTCAAAGGACATTCACAAGCTGTAAAGATGAACACAGTAAAAATATGGAGAGGTTCAGTGATGCTGCAGCAAACTGTCTCATTAATGAATATTGTGCTCCCTCAAATTTAAAATTTAATCAATCAGTCCTACAGAGTCTTATCAGGAAAAAATGCAAGGTGTGGTCAAAGGTGCTTCACTTGAGCTGTATGGAAGTTTTGGCTTGAGAGTACAGGACAATCTGACATGTTTATGGCTGTTTTGATCCACTGACCATTTTGCAGAGTGGGGTGAGGTGGGAGCTCAGGGGGAGCACACTCAGGTGTGTTACAGCCCTGGGAATCCCACAGTGACCACTGAGCAGCTGCCATCCCAAAGACTGTAATGGTAATTTACAGGCCAGTGCTGTTCCTTGTACAGCACCCTGAAATGATGAAATTGCAACATAAAACAGTGCAGCCTACACATGCTCCTTGCAGATGGAACTTGGGGCATGTTGCATTGCTGAGCTGGTTTGGGCCATTGACTTCAGCATCAAGGATCAGGTCTGCTGATTCTTGGTGTTACTGTGCAAGTCCTTTGCTTTCACCATCCTGATAGAACAGGATCAGATGCAGAACAATAAGAAAATAGCACAAGACTCATGGGAGGCCCAGCATCTCAGCTTCAGTGTAGCACATGTGTCTTTCCAAAGCTCTCTGAAAATGTTTCCTTGCCCTTTAGGATTTTCTTTGTCCTGGAACAAAATTTGCAAGTGCATCTTTAAGATGGGCTTCATAGTAACTGGGAAAGGGTTTTGGGTTTAACTGGCTGCTTTCACTCCAGGTGCAACAAAAAATTGAAAGCCTTTGAAGGGAAGATGGGAAATCAGCCATATGTGCATTCCAGTTTTGTTTTGCCCCTTTCCAAATTCATATATCTAATAAATGGATCTTCTGCATGAGCAACTTAGCATTTGCTGCTGAAGACAATGACCAATAACTAAATTCATATCTGGTGTTTGTCAGACATTATTACAAATTATGAGAGCTGGACAGAAGTTTATTACCTTAGTGCTGTTCTCTTTCACAAATGAGGTTCTTGGAGCATCCAGCCAGCTCAGTATCAGAGATCCATTCATCACAATTAGGCTGCTGTGCTGCCAGAGCCACGTCCTGCTGCCTTAATTGACTCTGGGGCTGGGGACAGGGCCACAGCAGCTGAGAGCATCACTGGGTGTGTCTGTCACAGAGGCACTCACAGGGCACTCACCTGTGCTCTCACCAGAATTTCCCACTCTTGCTTCCAAGATGAGATAAAGGCAGCAGCAGGATGCTTTTTTTCGTTGAGCAAAGGGAATGGTGAGGATTAATTTGGATTTTAGCTGTGGCCCAAGTACCCTTTTAAGCTCTTTTCCTGTGTCCAACCAAACAGGCTCTTACCTGGGCTACTCCTGGGAAGTACTTGCCTTTATTTAGGACAGAGTGTACAGCTAGAGCTTATTGTAGCCCTAGACTTGAGCAGGTTCTTATCCTCACACAGGGTCTTGCTCACTGACTCTGCTCCCTTGCACGTTGCCATGTAAGCTCAGCAAGTCATATAATCTGGGTATTTTTGCTTCAGTCTCCTCGGCTGCAGGAAGAGAATGGCTGTTACGAGTTTGTTATTGTTATTAAAAGAAAATTAAATTTACACTTTTCTGGGTGCTGTGCTGTGTCACAGCCAGACGGCTGCCCCCCTGGAGGGACTGAGTCTGCAAGAGCTGGGGCTAAATCTGTTTTGATTCTTCTCTTTATCAGCACCATATTTCATGTGCCCCTTTGTGCTACACAGACCAAGCTTTGATCTGCATATAATCTCAGAGTGAGCTTTTTGTGCCAAGTGTTTTTATTGCAGAGCTCGTGTGCTGAGACGCCTTTTAGTAGCTGGCACTTGGAAAAGTCTTCCTTCAGGTTATTGTCTGCGAAATCAGTGTGTGTGGAGGAAGCACGGGGATTAGACAGATTTATTTTCTTCTCATTGTGAAGCTGCTCTTACAGGCTGCCATCTGAGAGGGCCCTTCAGGCTTGGAGAACACTCCAGAGGTTACATTTCCCTTTTCTGCTCCTGTTCTTGGGGTAGGGTATTTCTGCAGAAGGAAAGTCCATAATCTGTTGTTCAGCCCACATTCCATGAGTGGCTCTGGCTCAAACAGATTCAAGACTGGACTGTTCATTTTCAGTCTCCTTCAGGGGAAGGGTTCAGCCCCCACTCCATGGTTTTATATTCAGTTCATAATCTTTCATGACCAAAACTAATTGTCTTGGACAGTGCTGGGAAATGCCTCCCAATACTGAAATCTCCATAACTGCAAGAGGTTTCCAGTGGGTTTTGCTTTTCAGGTTTTCATATGTGACATTTCTTTTTGAAAGCTGAATTGGAGTGATGCTTTGTTCCAAACCTCCTTGCTCTTCTTGTAGGAATTCAGTATTTTGATAATTTCCTAAGCTTAAACTATACATCTCTCTTCCTTTCCTAGATCAAACCTGATAAAATTTTCCACATGTTGCAGTAAATGTTTATATAACAGATTTTTTGGGGGCTATCAAGTCTTTCTCACACTAAGCACTATCACATTTAAGGCAGATTACTGTGATCTGTCATATATTGTTTGTTCTGTCCCCTCTCCACGGGTTTGTGACTGAAGTGTTCATGACAGTAGGGAAGGGCTGTCAGATGGGAAATAAGATGTTTCTCAGTCACCCTGTGCTGTGTCCAGTAGTAATTTGCAGGGAGTTTGAAGTTGTTGGCAGCTGTAGCTCTGAAATAACACTGAGCTGTCTCCTCTCTGCTATTTCACACGAAACTGAGAATTTTGCAGTGGTTGTTTCATTTCCCCATCTGCTCATCCCCTGCCTTATCTCAAGAGGCTGATGTCTTGCCACCCCATCTGCCATCCAAATACCAAGTTCCAGAAAACAACTCGAGAAAGTTTGTGATGCAAATGCAATGCATTGATGTGTTTTTCATTTCACTCTGACATTTGAGACTGTTGACTTTTCCTCCAAATTGTGTGTACACAGTCCCACTGAAATGCACTTTTCTCTAGAGGGAGAGGAAGTGGAAGGGTTCACAACTGCCTGAGAGGTATCCATGCCCCTTAAAGGGTACCAGGGAAAAGTCTGTGCCAGGGAGAGGTTTTGGGGGTTTGGGTGGTGTTTTTTTAGCTGTCTGCTTACAGGGACTGCTGCCCATCTCTTAAAACTTCCAGAAGGTACAAAACTAGATCAGTCTGGGATTTGAATCTGCAGTAGAGAATTCAGGTGTTTCATGTCATGGAATTTGGGTTGGAAGGGGCCCTGAAGACCATCTAATTCCAACCCTGCTGCCATGGGTTCCTGTAGGACTGTGGGATGTTTATGATGGGGGTGAGCAGCTCCGCTCAACCTCTGCCAAGTGCATTTTAAGGGTGCAGCAGAGAAGCACTGCAGCACAAACAAAACAATTAAGGAAATGCTTGTGGTGTGTTGTTGTCCCTATGCTCCCTGAAAATACCAGCTAAAACAAACAGGAATTGCAAGGAAATTGCTGTGAAGAGCATTGGACCAGGTGCTGCATGTTGAGCCCTGCTAAGAGCTCAGCAGCCTCCTGGGTGCAGTGAAGGAGAACCATCTGTGCCACCCAGTGTTTCCTTGCAGGAGGGAGATAAAATTCATCTCAGAGCCACTCACCTATTCTGCAATTCACTCTTTTCACTGGATGTGTTGCAGTAAGTAATGGTCGATGTCCTCTCGCATTTGGGCTTGCTGAGCTTCTTGGTAAGGGTTTACCATTCATTTTCCATCTTAGGTTCAATTTCTGTGATTTCTTTTCCATGGTCTTCCTAAACAGACAGTGCCTGGTTTCCTTATGTGCTGCTGAGGAATACAGCTGGAATACATGGCTGAAACTATGGTCCATGAAGTTATTTTATTATGAGTCCTTTAAGGACTTTGCCATTTTGTAGGTGACTGAGATGTTCAGTTTATTGCTCTTTCCAGTGTGAATAGGCAGAAATAGGCTTGGTCCATCTGTATCCCACATCCTCCCAGCATCCATAGGGGAGCTCCCAGTTGATCCCACCTCTCTGAAACCAGGCTCAGTGTGCAGATACTCAAGGTGGGAGGCTGTGCAACCCAAATCCCTGTGAGACTTGTCCTGGTGGATGGAATACTGTGTGGAACAAGCCTCCTGCCTTCGGTGGGGCAGCTTTTCCAGGAGGATTTGCAGCTTGTAGGATATTTTTTTTGTTGTGGCTCTTAACACTGTGCCCCAGGCTCCACTAAATAGACAACCTCATTAAAAGAGAAATAGCGATAGTAAAGCAGTGACTTTCTCATGCCATCTAACTCACATTTTTGACATGATTGCTGGACCCTCCAAGTACTTAATTGATTGACTTAATTGATTTAGTGGCACTGGAGGCTACAGCATGGAAATAAAGGGGCAAGATGAGGATAAGGGGTGAAAAAATTTATGATAGGTGCCAAGCAGCCTGAGGGAAATTAGAAATGCTACAGATCTCAGAGGCAGCTAAATCAATTCAGTGTGATGTACAGGGAGCGACCTGGGGGAAGAGGAGAAGCAGGGGATGGAATGGAGAAAAGGAGAGGAAACAGTGGCTGGTGGGAGAGACCAGAGTAAACTTAAGGGGAAGAGGAGAGGCAGCAGGCTTGGTGCAGATGGTTATTTTGGACTTTTAACACTGGGCAAAAGCTTGTATGAATAAAATATAATAATGCCATTATGTTTAGCCTAGAGAAAAGAACTCATGCATCACAAGAATGTCTTGTTACCCGGTTTGAGACTTTATCTGTGTTTCCATTTAAAATCTCCCAACATTTGCAACAGTGACTAAAGTCACAGGAGACCTAAAATAATTTGGAGGCTGTGGATTTTGTTAACAACTGAAACTTAAATGTTAAATGACTTTCTAATCTCTGCAATATGTAATTGACTGTGTTGAACCATAATACAAATTAAGTCTTCTCTATAATTTGTTCTGTCGTGCTGCAGTGCTCCAAAACAATTTGGTACCTCACTTAAGGATTGGTAAATGGTTTGTAGCAGCTCTCAGCACAGACAGAGTAAAAACTTTAAATAGTGTGTGATGGAATCCATCAGCATTGGCATACAGGGGTGTCAGAAACATCCATGAATTGAGAAATAATTCTTCTATGTGCTTGTGGCCACTAGAGACAGGGTTCTGATCTTGTATTTCATGGTGGTGAATCTCTCCTGAGTGCAACAGGAGCCCCATTTCTGCTGTGCAGGAGCCAAAAGTCAGACACTCAGTAAATAATGCTTAAAATGGAGCCTTGGAATATGTAGAAAGGACACAGGAGGTGAACTGAGGGCTGTGAAAACGCAGGTGTATTTATATCTACATTTGAATACAGATGTGTGTGTGCAACGTTGCATTTCACATCTGTGTTCCAACTCGGTGTCTCTCAAGTGAAAAGCTCTCCCTAAATGCTCCATCCAGTAAAATACATAAAAGGGTAATTGCAGCCACTTTCACTTAATTTCTGTTTCTGTTGACACTGTATGTAAAATATCATAACTGTTGGAAATGTAACAATTTTTGAACAGTGAATGTGGATTCCCAAATAAATTGGAGCACCTCCATCTTCTCTCTTACTTTGTGGGTGATACTCTTTCATGGTAGAACAATCTTCAAATTTAATTCCACGAGGAAGGCACCTGATCAGAGTTTAATTTCAGTGCAAAACGCTGCCTGGCAATCAATAAAGCAATGTCAGAGAACTTTGATTTAATAGGAGCCAGAGATAACGTTCCCTGTCATATGCAGAATAGAGAGATGGGAACATTTCATTTCATCCTAACAGATAGCATGTAACTTGGTTTTCAAAAAAACCTAATAAATCAATATCCCTGTATTATCTAAGTAAGATCCCATCATTAATTTTAAACGCTCAACACGTCAGGAGAGTCTGGAGTGCACCTTCAGCTGAGCCCCGTTCTGCCTGCAGTCACTGGCAGCACTCAGCTCTGCCACCAGCAAGCAGTCTTGATACGGGGACATTAAGAGCCATTTACTGTGAAATGAAAATGAAACATGTCCAGTCTTTTGTTTTATATGGAACCATCCATCTCCTGCAGGCTGCCTCTCCTTTCAGATCCCGTTCCCTGCCCTACACAAGTCCCGTCACTCGCCCTGCGCGCCCTCAGCCTTTTCCCTGCCGCACGCGGATGTCCTCCCTGCTTCTGAATTTTAAAACTTCTACTTTTCCTTGTTTGTTTTTTTTTTTTTTTTAACTCTAAAAATAACTGGTTGTTTAGAGATTGCCTGGATACCATGCTGGTTTTCAAAATGTGCTTTTCTCAAAGCCAGCAGGAATCTGGACCTCCAAAGAATTCCCTGTGAGGCTTTGCCTGCTCTCAGAAATAGCATTATCCCCAGAAGATACAAGAGCAGGTCAATATATCAGAAGATAGAAATTGAAACTAATAGATTGTTTTAGATAAGCTTTCCAAGGACATTATTTTAAGTGGAAATACTTCTCTATTACTTTGATGACAAAATGCTGTTTAGTCCAAAGTGAAAAAGATTCTGGCACTCCAAGAGATGCTTCTAAGAGCCTCAGATTCATGTCCTGACTCTGGGCAGAGTTTTGCTCACACAGTAAAAATTAAGTCTTTTTATTACTACAATTCACCAAAGTGTGCTTTTAAGTAAAATACGGACTTTTGCATCCGGCATTGATTTCCAGCTGAATAATTACATTTACATTAATTCTCTGAACAAAATAAATATTTGGAGCTGTGTTACTGCTTGAAGGGAAATCCCTCACGCAGTGGCTGGTGCTGATTTTTGTGGAGATAAGGCAGGTCTGGTACTGATTCCTAGAGGTGCTGGAGATCTCAGCTGTAGCTCTGCACTTCAGCCTGGCTTGGGAGTCACCCTGTGTGAAGCTACAGATTTCTGCAGCCCCTGCTTATTTATGTACCTAGAAATACTGATTCTGTGCCTGGGATGCTGTGTAGGTAATAACTAGGTAATGGCTTTTTCATTTAATTATATTTCACTTAAAGGTACCAAGAAAAATCTTCATTGGGAACTTCTAGTAAACTTACTAAAGCAAGTCAAGTTTGGTTAGATTTTGAGAAAAAAAGAGGCTTAAAAAGTTCAGATGCTAATTTGTTTTCATATCAGAATGTGGTGGAATCCAGTTAAAGCAGCAAAGGAGAAATTACACTGCTTTTTAATCAGTCTGATGGATATTCTCTACTGTTCTGGTTTGTTTTGTAGCTACTCCAGCATCACCACGCAGTTCATGAAATTTCCTACATTGCAAAGGATATCACAGACCACCGAGCGTTTGGATATGTGTGTGGAAAGGAGGGAAATCACAGATTTGTGGCAATAAAAACAGCCCAGGCAGTAAGTATCAAATCACTGTCATTTTCTGCCATGTAACTCAGCTGAAAAGCCCTTTGTAAGAAGCTGTTCAAGAGGCCACTCTTGGGTTGTTTATGATTGTGCTAAACCAGTCACAAGGGTCTGTGTAGATCTTAAATAGTAAATTAATGGAACCAGCTTGGGCAAAAGGGAATGTGTTTCATTGTTCCCAATTTTTTATGATGTGTTTTGTTATAATTAGTTATTGTTTACCTTTCTAGCTAAGCTAGACTGGATGAAGATAAATTTGTTTGTGTTCCTATACTCACAGAAACTCACATTGTGTGTAGTCTACTGTAATTCCAGTGGATGAGAAACCACTAATAAATATGCCTTTACATTCATCCATGTGCCTTTTATATTCATAATGCTTTTTATATTCATAACTATAATTATCATTAATTTTCAAGCATAGTTAGTTCAGTAGGAATTAACCCAGGCCTGGGTGCTGAGAAAGAAATTAATCCTATATGAAGTTTAATTGTGGAGGTGCTTTAACTGCTCTTTCAGCAGGATGGGATAAGAGGTGTTTATTTTCCCCTGCAGAAATTCTCCACCCTGTTTTTTTCTTCCATAGGCTGAACCTGTAATCCTGGACTTGCGAGACCTGTTTCAGCTCATCTATGAACTGAAACAAAGGGAAGAATTGGAAAAAAAGGCACAAAAGGACAAACAGTGTGAGCAGGCGGTATACCAGGTACATCAATAAGCTTAGACTACTGCCACGAAAAGTTTGGGTTTGGAGTTTCCCCCCGAGCTGCTCCAGAGAGGCTCTGAGCATCCTCAGCACTTCTGACAGCAGTGGGTTTGAGCAGTGCTGGCTTCCAAAGGACCAGCGTGAGCCCAGCAGCCATCCTGAGCCCAGACTAGGATTAAACCCAGCTGAGAACTGGCACTGGGGTGTGCTGAACCTGGTTAGCAACTGGAAATGATCCCCTCATTTCCTGCTTAGTGTTCCTTCTAATTCAGGAGGAGAACTTCAACAAAGGGTCAGTGTTGTAAGTCAGGTTTTAAGTGTTGTAAGTCAGGATTTAAGTGTTATAAGTCAGGATTTAAATGTCTCATACTTTAGGAGAGATTCAATATACTTCTGAATGTGTGTATTTGAATCGAGTCAAACAAGGTGCAGATTGTTAAACTCGGTTGGAATTTGAATAAAGTTACTTTGTACCATAATGTGACTTTATCTGTATCCTAAAGAAAGAAAACTATAAACTTGCTTGCCCATTTTGCTTATTCCTTTGCTGTCCTTTAATTTCTGAATACAGTTCTTTTATCTGTGCTGTTTATGTTCTTTGCTTTTACTGCCTGTCCTCTTACTTTGCTGTAGACAATTTTGGAAGAAGATGTAGAAGATCCTGTATACCAGGTAATTTCTGAAGCTGTATGGCCTTGGAGTTTCAGAAATGGCTAGATACATGTTATCTTCAAACACAGCCAAAACCTTGAACAAGATGTTTTGAAATTTACTGAGAGAGGTCTTGTGAGAAACCTTTAAAGCCTCCACAGAAAGTAGCGTATTTAGAGAAAAAGCTGTAAGTAATAGCACAATGTGTCTGTACAGAATGGACTATTTCAGTTGGAGTATAGAAATATTAGATTAAATATGTAATAAATACTACTTAAAATGTGGCTTGCATACCCAGATTTTAAGTTTCAAAATGAGATTTGTCATCATTTTTTTTAATACAAACTCTTAACTGAAAAGGGAGCTACTCTGAGAATTAGGGAAGGTGACATCTTGTTCTCAAAGTAATAAGTTGGCATTTTGTTTTTGTTTTCTGTGGAGCCAGAATTTAATTCAGAGGGTGAATATTTGGGGAAAAAAAACAAACCAACAGTAGCATTGATGTTGTAACACACTCCCTTGTTGGTGTTTGAGCTATGATTTAATAATAGATCTGAAATTTAAGTCTTGCTTCATCCAAGAAAAATGTCTGGGAGCAAAGATGACTATCAGAAATGTGTCAATATATTCATGTCCAATACCCTGCTGAGTGTGAAGAAGAAAAAGATGTAATTTCGTTCTTGTGATTTTGTGCTGAAACAAAATATGTGATAGTTTACTTCTTTTTTCCTGGGGATTTTGTGTTCTTCCACTTAGGCATATCAGTGGGAGTCACACTGAAAGGAACCAATTCAACCATTAGTGAATATTGAACAGTGCCTAAGGTGCAGCAAGAAAGATGATAAGAGTCAGGATGCCCTAAATTACTGTTCAGCTATAATAATGTCAGGAGTTTTGTTCTGTACTCTTCACAATAAAGCAAGAACCTGAAAATGAAAAAGTGTTGTGACAGCCTTTTGCCACGTGGCCTGTTCCACACACACCAGCCTGTACTCCCAGCTTGGATTTAGCACTTTTATTCATAGCTAATAAATATATGTGGAAATAATTGCCATTATGTAAAAGAGGCAAAATTCGTGTTGCCTTCAGAAAATTAATATTGGGCCACAGGCAGTCTCCCTGGCGAGGAAGAATTAGGGAGTTGCTCTAATGATCATTAAGAGGAGATTTAGGCCTGTTGATGAAATATGAAACAACCTTTCCTGGTGCTTCCCAACAAACCGGTTGTCCTGCTGCCAGCCTGTGCTTTGAAGTTGTTTCTTTAATGCCTGCCTTTGTTTTGACGTGGAATTCCAAACGGCCTTTTTCCCTTCTGTTTCATCTCTGACTGTCCCTCTCTGGCGCTGGTGCCATAGTACATTGTGTTTGAGGCTGGACACGAGCCCATCCGTGAGCCTGAAACGGAGGAAAACATTTATCAGGTATAAAACCTCTCCCCTCGCTGTTCCCATCGCAACGACCGCAAGCGTTTGATGAAAGTGCATTTCATACATAGCTCGCTTTTAGTTTTCATCCATCACCAAAAGTGTCTTGGCATTTCATTCTGGTGACATTATCTGCCCAGTCACAATGTGATTTTTTTTTTTCTGTTGTTTGTCATATCAGCTTCTGCAAATTTATATTAACTTTGTCAACTCGCAAACTTTTGAGTACACCATATGAGGTGATAAATGGAGATTCTCTTTTTTTCTTTCCTGTTAATTTTTTGAAATTTTTTACACCTATTCTGAGAAACATGCTGAAGATGTTTTGTTGGCAGACCATCCAAGCAATTCCTAGAAATTTCCGTGGTGCTGCTCTTGTTTCTGTCTAACCAAGGAAATAACTGAGCAAAACCTCAGAGCTCTCAAGGGATATCGCCCCAGACCAGGGAAACTATTTTCAGAGTGCATATGTTATGTTAAAGCCCGAGCTCACATTCTTCACACTGACAAAAAACTGCATTGAAAGCAATATAAAATAATCTTTTGTCGTTCAATTTATCCTCAAGGGATCAGTACGAGGTTTATTAAAATATAATGTAATTCATTTTGTATCACATACTGGAGGCAAATCTGAGGATAGACGGAGATCTTTGTGCGCTGTGAGAAAATTGTGATTCGAGGAAATCATTCAGTGTGGAGGAGAAGGAGTTTCAAGCAGTGATTAAGCATTTCATCCAGCTGGACTAGAGGTTGATCTGCTTATAGGAAAAGATTGTAAGGTAGGCAGGAACAGGTGTAGAACAAAAAGGGAAAAAAAGGAGAAGCATTAAGGAGTGAGAAAATGTAGGAAGATCGTAGGAAAAATGAGAGGCTAGTGTAGCTGTAAGCTGAAATAAAAAAGAGCTGAGTGGGAAAGGAAAACACAAATTAAACATTAGAAAATGACATCTTACAGATGCCATCAGAGGGTCATTAATATGAGATTCATTTAATCTCTTCCTGCTGCTCCCCTGGCACCCTCACCACACACAAAAACACTCAAAAAATGCAGCTTTTTGCATCTCTGGACCAAGACATGCAAAGCTCTCAAGGTGAGAGTCTGCCTAAGGCTGAACATTTTCAGTGTTGAAAGTTTGACTACTCTCAGCAAATGTTAAAAAATTGCTAGTCTAGTTGTCAGGTTTGTGCTAGAAACAAAAATCCCATGAGAAGTAGATTTGAGGAAAAGAAAAGGTGATTGTTGTTCATCAAAGTGTGGAGCTTTCAGTGACACTTCAAAGAATTCCTGGTGGAAGGAAGCAAAATAGGGCTGTGGCTCCCAGTGTTCATAGATGTTCCAGCAAACACTGGTGAGCAGGGAAGAAGTTGGAACTGTGTTCTGAGGAATGGCCCAGAGAACTGGAGGACTCCTTGGGCAGTGTCTGTTCCATAAAATGGAAATGCAAGGTGACAGGAGGTAGTGAGGCCTTGCCTCATCTCAGGCTACTGCTGTTACTGTCCTCTCAGTCAGCAGAGAATTGCTCAAGGCTTCATTTGACAGATGTGGGTGTGATGAAGTGTTTCCTCCTCCCACACTGGTCACAGAAAACACCTGAGATTGGTGTCCCATACTCTGGATATTCACAGCCTAGCATTGTCCTCTGTGTTTGCTGCAGGCACTACCTGGGTGCAGCAAATGCTGAACTCTGGGGAGTGAGGAGTCATTTTTTGGTCTCTCTGGACCTGCTGGATGCTGAGGTGTCCCAGCTGCAGACTGGCCATAGCCATCAGCTTCCCAGCTCCTGGGGCTTCCCGAGCTCTTGGCTTCCACAAGGCTGGGTCTCCACACCTCAGGTTTTACACTCAGATCACTGACAGAATTGCTTCTCTTACAAGGTCTTGGTAATCTCAGAACCATTCAGGCTATTATTAAAAACAAAATCAGAAAAGATCCTGTTTTAATTTTTTGGGGGGCTTTTGGTTGATTTGGTTGGGTTTTCATTGTTTTTGGTTTTTTTTAATTTGATGCTGATTTTTGGCAGCTTCTATTATTTACTGTGAATCCTTCCCCACACCAGACATGGCTAAACATGTATCTGCTCAGGAGCCTCACACAGCCTGGCTTCAGCTTCACCAAACCTTTCTGCTGGTGCTGCTCTGGCTTTTCATCTGCTGGCGTGGAACAAATTCACTTCTCCCTTGGTGGAAGAGATTCCCACCCCATGGGGAATTGTAAATGAAAGATACGTGCAGAAAGTGACAATTTCTATTTCTTTTTAGCATAATAGAGGTCATAACTTTCTTTTTAAGCATTCTTTCTCTGTCTGTCACCTCTCTTTGATACATTACCCCGAAGACTGTCTGTGTCTGCTCTTTTAATATTATCTGTGTAAGTTGCTGTAATTTGTTAGGCAAGGACTCAATCACTGAGCACATACCAACCCTCAGATTGCTTAATAGCATCTCCTCTGCTGCCTGGTGCTCTGGCAGGGTAGAGATGGGATTTTGGGAGGTGGTTTGGTGTTTGTGTAACAGCACTGGTCTCTGTGGAGAGGCAAGTTCTGCTCCACGAGGAGCTGACAATCCGAGATGGGGGGTTCTGAATTGTGATGCTTTTATTGCTGCAAGATGCAAAGACATCCAGATGGTTCACAGCCTGTCACAGAGACAGAGCTGACAGCAGAAATAGTGCTGGTACCTCTTACTGGTACTGCTCATCAAAGGAAAACAGCAATTCCTTGCAGCCCCCCAGTGTAAGCAGAGATGCAAACAAATGTGGTGGTGCACAGCAAGAAAAGAGAGCAGGTCAGGCAGCACTGAGCTGGGAGGGACAAATGGCTTTCAGGAAAGTTTCTCTGTCTTCATATGAGATGCAAGGAGCTCTTCTCTGAGTATAAATTTGAGTAGAAAAAGGGGGATTGGTAGTGCAGGGAAAAATGCTCAGTCCTCAGTCAGCTCTGGATGTAGATTCGAATTGGGATGACTTCACAGAAAGGTTGGAAGGAGGAAGAGGAGAATGGCTGACAGGGAAACATTCAGGAGAAAACAGAAAAAAATGTACCCTAATGAAAGTTTAGAAACAGTTTACCTTTCCATATTCCCCCTTCTTTTGTGAAGCTTTCCAGTGACTTCCTAAATTGACCATTCCTGGTTCCTGCTCTCACTGTCACCTACAGCTCTCTTTCCAGACTGTCAATGCCATGACACTGAACTTTTACCAGTTTCACATATCTAACTTGATACTGGCTTTAGTGGAGGTGGCCAGAGAACACCAAGGATAGGAATGGAAGAGATCTTCCACAAAGTACATTCAGTTTCTTTGAGAGTTCTTGACAAACTTCTTCAATGTGCACCAAGTTAAAGACCCACAGTTTCTTGTGAAAGCTGTGATGGGGTGAGAGAACAGCAGGGACAAACAGTACAGAGAG
Organism: Parus major; assembly: GCF_001522545.3. Lineage (NCBI taxonomy): Eukaryota > Metazoa > Chordata > Aves > Passeriformes > Paridae > Parus > Parus major. Next base: position 27,250,949 of record NC_031777.1, on the reverse strand, counting down.
GATTTTATGCAGAGTGAGAAATGATAGCACATCTCAATGAATAAGAAACATTTCTTCAGCTTCCTCTAGACCAGTCTGAGTTTAATATCAGAACCTTAAGATACTTGTTATCTTAGGAAACAAAAAGGTCATAGTTTTATCATATTTGCAGTATCATGTCATTGACCTGTGAGGTTTCATTGTTGTCTGAAATGTAATTTTTGTACTCCAAGTGCCTTGTTTGATGGAAAAGCACCACTGATTAGAACAGGTTACTGTTCTTTTTGCTTTTGTCATTTACAGTGGACACTCGGTACTTCTAGGGAGGAAAGGAAATATAATCACAAATCTTAAATATGCAAACAAGTGGTCCTTGGGCAAGCACAGCCCAGCACAAAGCAGCTGAGTCTGCATGAGCAGGTTATAAATCCCCTGGATATAAATCATGACTGGTGGCTCAACTAAAGGCTCACACAAAGTTTAAGTGCATCGTCTCCTGCCCATCTCTCCTGTGTCAGGCTTCAGGAGGCCTCAATTCCTTAGGAAAACTGCAGCATTGTAACCAAATATTTCATAGAGCAGCCACAAGGCCCCATCACTGCAGTACTGGGACTCTTTTTAGATGATTAAATGAAATGTGAAGAAGAAATCTGACTCAAGGTAAAAACATCTCTTACCCTCGTCTTGGTAACTCTGCTCTGTCTCTTCATCTGGGGAGATGATGAACTCACCTGACCATAACTTCCATTGCACATCTCTAACCCACAAGCTAAGGCAAAAAACAACCATTTAAGTAGGAAGGAGCTCCTGGACTTCATGCAACCAGAATTACCTGAGAATGGAAATCTCCTTTCTGAACACTGCTGGGCTTTAAAAAATTCAGATAGGTGTTTTATTTCTTCAGTATGTTCTCCATTAATAGTCCTACTTGGATAAGAAGGGAACCATCCTTGATTTCATTACTATCAAAAATTAGTATTAAATTAATTACTCATTTAAGTACACACTGTGCATAAATACCAGTTGCTTTTTTCAGTATTTCATCCAAGCTGCTTTTGTAGTGACCTCAGTTTTCCTTTGCTGTTGCAGGTTCCTACCAGCCAAAAGAAGGAAGGTGTTTATGATGTGCCAAAAAGTCAACCTGTAAGTGTAAGTATCTTCCCTATTTATATACATAAAGGAAGTGTGGTGTTTAGCTTCTGTGACTTGAATTGTAAGATTTGATCTGTTCCTCGTGGTGTGACTTTTGTCAGTGATACGTTGTGGGTTGGTTGGGGTTGTGGTGTCACTAATATCCATCTCATTCATTGCTTGAATCTCCTTTCTGTCTTTTCTAACTCATTTTTAGGCAAATCACCATTTGTAAATGTGTTATTTGTGGTTAGGAGTTGACAGTAAGCCTTCTATTAATGCTTGAAGTGCTGCCTGGTTTAGAAGGGTTCCTCCAGTACCCAAATGTGTATTATTTCTGTTGTGCCCTAAGTATACAAGAAACCAACCTTAATTCAGCTGATTTCTTTCTGTCTTGTGCCTTGCATGGGCATGAAAATATTAAAAAATAGGGATAATATGTTGCTGTAGCCAAAAAACACCATTCCTGTTCTGTGTATTGGCATTTGGAAAAGGTGAAGCATTTATTCCCAAAATATGAAAGGAATGGTAACAAGCAGTGCAGAGAAGTGGCAGATGCTTTGGAACAAGGTGTGTGTTTGCTGAAGGGTGGGTTATGCTGTTTAATATAAATTTGTGCTATAAATGCCTCAAGAAATCATTGGATTGCTTTGGTTACACAAAAAATTAATATTTCTGAGGATCTGTGTGAGAGTGGAGAAAAAACAAGGAAAAGGTCAGGAATTTCAGTGTAGTGTAAACATGGGGAAGGTGCCTGTGTTCAAGAGAGGAGACTTTTTTAAACAGGATGTGGTGACTTGCACAGCTTGGGCTGACCAAGAATTGGAATAAAAAAAAGAAAAAAAAATTCTGTGGAGGGGCTGGATGGGGACCTGGACTGTGACACTTCTGGGCTTTGCACAAGCAAACAAACCCTGCCAGAAATATTTCAAGATGAGCCAGTAGGAGCAGGGAAGCATCTTCATGTTGCCTGCAAAAATCTGGTGAAATAACTCACATCACATCACTGATTGAGGTATTCGTGGGCATGGAGTAGCTGTTGATTTTTCACTTACTTTTCATGTAATTTAACATAGAGTTCAGTGTTAGAATTTTTCTGCTGTGCTTTTCCTGTGACTCTTTCAGTATCCTTTCAGTGAGGCTTCAATTTCACTCAGGGTACAGTGTGTAATTTAGGTTGTTGCAGTGTGACTGGGTGTGCAGTGTTTGCAATCATTTCTGCAGACACTCTGGTACTATTCTGTCTTGGAAATAACAGATGTGAGGTATAAGACTCATGGAACCTACTCTGTAATCATCAAATACATTTAATCTGCCATCTCCATGAAGCTGGTTGCATCTTTTTTAAATTTTTTTTTGCTAGTTCATGGTTAAATTTAAAGGGATTAAAGCTTTTTCTCTAATCAACTTCTGTACATTAATTAATGAAGAAAAGGAGAAGTGGAAGAAAGAGGTAGCTGAGATCCTGTTTCACCTTTTTATATTAGTATGTATTAAAAGAAAAAAAAAAGAGCAATAGCTCTTAAAATTAGCAATTTAATATTCCACTGCCCATCTGATTTATTGCTCACCCTTCCACATGTGAGACTCTCTGTCATTGAGACACTTGCCATAATTTTGTTTTCAATTTATAGCTGTCATTATTATATAAACCTCTAAAATTCAATCTCAGGGCAAATAATCAAGCTCATGTACCTGCTTTAAACATGTAAGGACAGTTCCTTTATTAGGAGGTCTCTTGCTTTCAGTAATTTCATAATGGATGAATGAAGTGGGAAACTTTTTTGTGGCTCCAGTCAGGTTTCAGGCACCATGAACTCTCTCTGCTGATGATAAATTCAGCTTTTAGTAACAATGCAGCAAGTTTTGGTTGAATTCAGGCTGAACTGCCCACGGTCCCTGGACAGAGATGGAGTTTCCATCTTGGGATTGTTTTCCTCTGGTGTGTTCCCAGGTGGGTTTAGTCTCTGAACAGGAAAGTGAGGGATATTGAAGTGGTCATCCAGGTGCCTTGTCTCTGGCCACTGCTCAGGTTGGATTGGGCTTGGAACAACCTGCTCCATGGCAGGGGTTTAGGACAAAATGATCTTTAAGGCCCCTTCCAACCCAAACCATTCAGTGATTCTCTGATTCTGTGAAATTCCTCCCATCTGCACAACGTGTCCCTCTCAGATGGAAATAAATGTTCATCTGCACGTGGTTCTCTTGTGGTGCAGATGAATTTTAAATGACCTGCAGGTCTTCTAAAAGTTAGGCTTAGGTGGGGTGAGATTCTTGAGGGCAAAATCCTTATTTCAGAGGATGCTTTGAAACTGGGCAGTGTAATTCACACTGATTTTCAGTAAGATACAGCTTCCTAAGGCACCAGAACCATTTGGGCAAATATTTCTCCTTGGATAGAGGATCCCACTGAGGCTGAAGGTGTGAAGCATCTCCCTGGTGGTGCCAGGGAGGAGCAGGAGAGTTCAAAATTGTGTATTCATGTACTTAACAATGCTGTGCCATTGTGTGAGGTCGTTTGTCAGCAGGTGTCAAAGTGCTTTATAGCCTGGCTCCTCATGATCTCTGGTATCAAATAATGTAAATACGGAGCAAATGAGGCGGAAAGGAATGAGCCTCACATCCCGGGATTGGAACGGACCCACTGAACTCAATTATCAGCAGTGGCTGCTTGCCAAGTCACTTCTCTGACATTGGGATGAAAAGATTGCTTACTCAATGCAATTCTTGTATTTCTCCATCTCTCTGCTGCATCCCTTCCCAGCAAATCCTGCTCTCCTGTGGTTTTCCTCAGCTGAGCTCCAGACACACACTTTTCCTGGACTTCAGTTCCCTCCCAGTACCTCTCCCTTCCTTGGTATTAACTCACACTTCTTAAATTTTTTCTTATTTTCTCTCTGCTCTGTCCTTAGACCAATTCTCCTGTTCCCCATTTGCTGAGAGTAGAAATCAAGACAAAGAAAGCAGACTTTTCCTAAAATCTTCTGTTAAGTGGTGCATGCTCCACTTAGAAATTCTAGTTCTGTGTGTGAAATTAACTGTTCTAAAAAAAGGGAAATGTTTAATGAGCTCTTTTTGTCATAATTTCCCTTCATCTCCCCATTAAACATCCACATCAAGTTCTACCTGTCACGGTGTTTTTAGTAATAAGAGTCAGACTGTAAATACCCTTCAGAGAGACTGTCAGTCACGTCACAATAAAACCTTCTCTCCTCATCAAAATGTCTAAACTATCTGCTTAACAATTTCATGAAGGCTTTCAAACAACTCATCTCGCTGCTGAATAAAGATCCAAGGCTTCAGAGCTGGTTCCTTACAATGCAGGCAGGCTCTTGGCTGGTGCCAGCTACGTGGGGAATATCAAACCAGGAGCACACAGGGAGAAATTCCACTGTCTTAGGACATGCTGTGGGAGGAGCAGATGAAGCTGGGCCTGAGCACACTCAGGTTTAGAAGCCACAAGCTCTGCCTGGTGGTTCTGGTGCGTTTGGGAAAGCTCAGCTTTGATTCTGGCTGGGATTGCAGTGCCATTCCCACATCTGGCTTATCCCGAAGATTGCATTGTTGTGGCTTTGCAGAAACAACTTGAAACCTGCTAATGTTGACTTCAGCCTCCACAGTTAGGCTTCCAGGACTTCAGATTCTCAGACATGAGGAAAAAGGGAGTGCACAGTCCTGGTCTGGCCATCTGTGCTGGGAAAACTGTCCAGTTTTATTTACATTTGCTGCAAGAGACTCCTGTGTTCAAATGTCCTGACTTAGTCACACTCAATTTAACCCCGTGTATGAGGTTTAATTGTGCAGCATGGGAGGTGCATTTTTAACAGGTACAGCTACTTGTTGCAAAATTGGAAAATATATCAGTTTGTTGGGAAAGTGTTTTGTGGTCTGGCTTGATGTTTTGGTGGGCTCTGTTTTTTAGGCAGAATCATAGAATGGAAATCATAAAATGATTTGAATTGGAAGGCACCTTAAAGATCTGTTTCAGCCCCTTGCTGTGGGCAGGGACATCTTTCACTAGACCAGCTTGCTCCAAGCCCCATCCAACTGTTTGGGGGTTTTTTGAGCTGTCTTTTCTGGGATATTTTCTGGTTTATTCCTTAATAAAAACTTGAGTGGCACAGGAAGCAGAAGCCAGGTCCTCCTCCCTAATATTCCCAGTTTATAGCATCATCAGCATAAAGTGATGAAGTTCCTTCATGTGTGTTAACTACGTGGTTTATGTGGAATTTAACACTTGAGCTCAAAGTTAAAGGCATTTTAACCAAGTCCTGAAAAATTGTTTTTGCACTGATGGGTAGAGCAACACAATTCAGAAAGTTGCTAACCTGAATTCAGAGTCTGATTTCCAGCATCAGGAGGGGTTGGATGTTAGAATGAATCCATTGTTAATGTATAGATGAGTAGAGATAAAGATAATCTGGATAGTTTCTAGCATTGAAAATCTCCTCATACAAACTTCATGTTTCAGACCATCCCTGATTTTATATCTGGCATGTCAAATAGGTTTTAACAGTGAAGGAATGCTGTTTCACAGATAGGAATAAAATCTCCTAATTTAATTGTTCTTTTATGCCATATGGACATTGTGAGCTGCATTTTGAGCTGATTTTAATCTGTAGGAGTTGTCCTGCTAGCAGGTTTCCCATCCTGCATGGGTAATACCATTTCCCCAATGTGATCCTAAACCCTGCTCCACCAGCAGAATGATTACATGCTGTCAAAGCTCTGAATTCACTTCCTACTGCAATCCTTTAGGATTTGGGGATGTAATCACATCGTGTGGGGAAACTGTAATCCAGCAGCACTGCCCTTGATCAGTTTGTTCTTTCCCTGTGCTCTTCAAGAAGAGAAAACAAAATAAAACCTAAAGGTACAGGCTTTTCCTTGGTTGGCACAGTTTTCTTGGTGGATATGGGGCACATGGGTGCTGCCATGGGTGTGGCAGTTTAGATTTGTGTTTTTAATCCAGGATTTGGGTGATATAAATTAGCAGTGAACATTTCAGTGGCTCCTCTCAGTCATGCAGTCTGTTGGGTAACATGTCTAAAGGTTTCATGTGTATTTGTATTCCTAAACTTCACTGGGTGCCTGGGCATTTTTTTGGGTAATATTCTGCACCTTTTGATATTCTCCAAAGTGGAGAAAAGAGTGTAGTTGAACCATAGATGGATCTCAGTGATTGTGGCACAAATCATTGATTCTGTCACGTAAAGTGAATTTTTGTCTTTTATTTAATGTGGCCCATGCAGATTTTTTTCTGATAGAAGCTGATACATTAAATTGACAGCTGCACCTTTTGTTGATTCACTACTTTTGGATTTGTTCAGAGCCTTACAGCTCAGAGTAATTTACTAAAATGTTTATTTACAACCTGCTTTCTAGGTAATGAAATTTGCAGCTTTACCTGGCCTGTGTCACTTTATGCCTTTAATTACATCACATTCACATTTAGGGGTTTAATTTTTGCACATTCATTCAGTGCTACCCTACATTATTAGGTACAGAAGTACACAGGTCTTGGCTTTTTTGCCTGCTGAAACTCATGGGATTTCAAAGTTTGGAAAATACCTTGACAAGGTATTTAGTAATGAAGGTAGAAATAAGTTGTTTCTGAAATTTGGTTAGAGTTCCAGTCACCTGTTATTTTGAAAAGCAGTGGATACACCTGTCAGACAGTGCCTTGAAAGTACTTTAAACAATAAATATGAAGTTGTACCTTACTCCCTTTCACTGTTAAGTTTATTTCCTGCAGGCATCCTGTCTCAGTCCAGAAGCAGAGTTTGGCTCCCACGTGGAAGTCCAGGTTCTCATCACCTCTTGTGTCTCCCACCTGCAGTTAAAGGAAGCCACCCCTTTTCCCCAGGCTGTGTTCCTGACATGAAAGGATCAGGACATCTTTCCCTGTCCTGCCCACGTGTCTGGGACCTTTGCAGCAGCACCCTCTGTGCCTGGGAAGTTCCATTTCCTTGGGAATGTGAAGCCTGGGAGCAGTGTGGGCCTGGCTCCAAGCTGGAGTCACTCTGGTGGACTCCTGATTTATTAGAGTCTGTCAGAGAAAAGTGGTAATTGAAGCGTTTTAAATACTATTTCCTATAAAAGTAAATACCCCAAGTACACAGGGAATTCAGAATTAAGTTCCCTGCAAATGAAGAGAAAATAAACAAATGAGTAAGCGTCTGTTTTGATCATATGAAGAGTTCCTTAATTTAAAGGCAGCTATCGAGCAACAGTGGAGCAATTCAATTCCCTCAGCATGCCTCGCTAATCTGGGATGTCAATTAAATCCAACAATCCCAATTCTTCAGCTGTGCAGGACTGACTAACAGGATGTTTAACCAGCACTTCCAGGGCTGCCCAGTCACCAAACAAAGGAAACTGCACAGTTGGGGGGTTGCACTGAAGCTCAAGGCTGCCCTGTCACCATCACACCCAGGTTTATGGCTTCAGGAGAATTTCCTGGAGGAGAATGGTCATGGATCACTAATTCAGAGTTACCCTGTGAAACTGAAAAGAGGAACATGAAACAGGAGAATTCTGATGTCCAGTGGATCACTGGATAAAAACCACAGGATTTTTGCCCTGTGCAGTGTCAGATGCCCAAAAGGCCTGTATTTTGGATAAAAATCCAGCAGTGGTTTTATGGCAGCTGATGTTGCTGGCATGACCTGTGCTGGTTGGGAATTGCCTCCATCACTGGAAGTGTTCAAGGCCCAGCTGGATGGGGCCCTGAGCAGCCTGGTCTGGTGGAAGGGGGTGGAACTGGATGAGCTTTAAGGTCCCTTCCACCCTAAACCATTCTTTATTCCACAACAAAATGTTCACAGCAGCTTTAAAATGAAAGGGTTGTATTTCAACCTTTCATTGTTGAAGCTCTGTAAATCTGGGATGGTAACAGCAGTCTGTAACTGGGAAAGTTCATGGCATTTGAGGATCTGTAGGAAGCTGGAGATTTCAAAGACATTGACAATTGTTTCTTGACACGGATTCTTCTGTGTATTCTCTTTAATTGGGAAGTAATTGAGCAATTCTTTGTTGAGTTCCCATGCCACTTCATTAATTCAGCAGTAGTTCTACAGGAAAACAATGTCTGTGGGATGTTTTTGGTGTGTCTCGACCTACCAGACATGGTTTGACTGATGATGGGTTTAGTCACGATGCTGACATACTCCTTCATTGTGGTTCTAATTGTTTTTTTTTGAATGAATTGTGGTTAATTAGCAAGCTGCTTGCAGCTCATGGAGCTTGTAGCAATATCAACAGCTGTGGTGTAAGATGCAAACAACTGGAGCTTTCCTGAGCTGCAATCACCATTCAAACCATCAGGAAAGTTATTTGTCATAGCCAAAATATTTACATGTTCAACTGAAATAAGATAGAAAATCTTTAGTTTGACCAACCTTTTGACTTGTCATTAGACTTGCATGTGAAATCCATGTCAGAAAAAGGGAATTGGAGATGCAGAGAGGCTGTGGTTGGGTGATTCCTCTTCTGTCTGCTGGGCTGTGTGGTCTAACACTCACCCTACATGCAGGAAACTAAAGTTTAAATCCCTCTGCTGCCTTAAAAGAGTTGAATAGCTAATACCCAGCTCAAAGGTTAATTACTAATTGCTGGTTATTTGCTATATTTAGTATCCTTCATACTCTTTTTTTCTCGCTGAGCTGTGTAGCAGAGTACAAGTTAATTACCACGTATTTTTTTCGTGCTTTTAAGCACCATCTTTGCTCCATTCTCTGGGATCACAAAACCACGTTTTGTGAGATGCTACTTTTATCATCTTGTTTGCAGAAGTACAGCAGTATTAAGCAGGTTTTCTCGTGCCATATGTCAGTGTAGATCCCTTGCTGCTGGTGAAAAACAGACTGAGTAGCAGAAGTTGGATATTCTGTCTTGATACTTGAATGGGAGTGAAAGAAGAAGGTGCTTCACACTTGTGGGCACAAGAGCCCTGTTTCAGATTTCCCTTTTAAATTCTGAACTTCTGCATTGCTTAGAAAAGATGTTTTTTCAGAGGACTTGGTGATCAGAGGGAGTACTGGAGTGGATCAGTTTTATGTGGTTTATGAGAGCTGCAGTTCACTTGTCCCTTATCCTTATGGGTGCCTTTCAGCTCTGGATATTCTATGATTACCATTGCTTGTACACTCTGGAGTTTTCTTCACCTCCTGGATAATAAGTTATTTTTTAGTGAATAGTGAAAAGAGTCACGAGGAATTCTGCTCATTTAAAACCACTCCTGGCTTGGACTGGTGCTGCTGCTTTAAGGAGCCAGATTTCCATATTTTGTGTTTGCAGGATTGGCAGGATGTCTCACATGCCTGTACAGGAGATGGAGCTTTCACACCAGGTTTAATGTCACCAGGGTACAGGGATTAATTCTCCTTCCTCCACCCTGGCCTGCACGGCTGCTGGTGAGGGCCTGCTGAGCTCCTGGCTGGCTGAGCTGGAGTGGGGTCTCACATTCACCATCTGCCTTCCTGAATAATTAAACCAAATTCCATGGAGGAATCCTCACATGGAGAAAGACCAAGAGCTGGAGCATCTCTCCAGGCTTCTGGTGCAGGGGGCAAACAAGGGAGCTGTCAGAGCACAAAGTGATGAACTGCTGCCCAAAACTGGGCCCTCTGAAAGCCTCCTGCTTCCATTTAAAGAGTATTTTCAGTGTCTCTGGAGTTTTTGGAGTAAATGGACACAGCTTTTCTCACACTCTCCTCACCTGGGGCTGGGGGAACACAGGGTCAGCTCCAGGAAGGTGCAGGACTGTATCTGTTGCTGATTGTGCACAGTGACATTATGTTACTTTGACTTTGCCTTTTCCCACTCATTTTTTTTTCTCTTTTCTTCAGCTCTGTGATGAGATGGGGAGGGGGGAAAGCATTCTAAGCTGTTTGTGGGATTTTTAAATGACGTGGAATTACTGGCTGGTAACTTGTATGAAGCTTCTCAGTCATCTTAGAGTTGATTTTCGACAGCCTGCTGTTGTTTGTGTCTGCAGAAATGAAGTCTCCAACACTACAATAAATATTACCTGAAATTTAGCATTCTGAAGTGCTAAGTGTGTGGATGGATACAGATATGTACAGATGTGAGGGCAGTATATTCCCATGTATATTTACATGCAGAAAAACTAAAGATTTAAATATAACTTGAATTGACTCATGTAATTTTCAAAATTTCTATGGAAAGAAATTAATTATCTTAATTATGTTTACCCTTTGGCAGGAAAAAAGTTTGAAATGTGTGTGTTTTTTCTGAAGATACTTGGTTTTAGAGCTTTTGTCATCCAAAAGTCAATCATTCTTTTTTTCCCCTGAGGATGTTAAATCCCTTCTTTCACAAGCCTGGGAAAAGTTCCATTAATGTAAGCAGGATCAGAACTCACTGGGTATGCTTACTGCTGAATTAATAAATATTTAGGAAAATAAATAGGTGTGTCACAAGTGGTAAAATTGCTTTATACACCAGAAGATGAGATTTAGCACAAATGAAGTGTATGTTTGCCCCACATCCCAGCAGCATTCAGACTCACTGTTTTGATTGCCTGATTTCATATCTGTGCTCACAGCAAGATGGAAATGGTTTTCATTTCAATGCTGAAGTCAATAATTATGGAGGTTATCATTTTCATGCTCAGAAATTCATGTCATTTTCATAAATCATTCATCTCATTTCATAAATCATGCTTTACAGCTGGAGAATGGAAACTTATTGCTGGACATTGATGAAAATCTTGTTTCAGTCACTCAGGTAAGGTTGTGACACTAAAAAATATTTTAAGGAAATAGAGCTGAAATCATCTCTAGGAACAGTGCAATTGGAAAATGTTCAGCTTGGGATTAACTTCACTGGAACGTAGCTAATATCAGATGTGAATAATCTTAATGAAGCATAAGGGGTGAAATCAGTTCTGTAGTGACAGTGAAATCACAGAAATAAAAGATAAGTGCTTGGTGTCCAGGATCTCATGTGCTGCAAGTAGATAAAGGCAGCTCTGTGTCAGAGAAGATGCATTCATTTATTCAGGCTGAGAGCTGGGTTGTAGAAAAAAGACTCCTGGATCATTTGGGACTTCAAAATCCACCTCCAAGGGCTGCTGTTTAAAGCTGCCTCCAGTCAGTAAATGAAGGTGTTGTGTTCCCACTGAATTTGTGTTTACATTCTCTGATGTGGTTCTGTAGTTCCTGTTGCACATGAGGTTGCTTTTCTGTAAAAAAAAAATAATTCCCCTGTAAATATAATTTTCTTTCCTGGGGAATATTGTGAGTGAGGGTTTATAATAACAAAGTGCTGTTGACTTTCCTATCACTCTCTCCAGCTGCCTGTTTAGAAATGGGTCTGCAGAGCTTTAACAGAATTATATCTATGAAGAGTATCCAGAGATCCATCACCTTGAAGCACTCTGAAAAGTATTACTATTCCCATTATCCAAGAGGATGGAGGCACAGAAATCTCAGTTACCACCTTTCAAATGCATCTCATATAATCCAAAGTTCAAAAGTATACTGACTATCAATTTCCAGTGTTCCTGTGAAACCTATACTATTTTTTCCACAAAGAAATGTACAGCTTTGCACACATCTGTGTGCACCCTGCCCTTTCCCATCCTCCCTGGCTTGCTCCTCTGGGGTGGAGGCACAGGGGAGCTTTTGCTCATGGAAAGGACACAAGTGTTTCTTACCAGCAAACAGTGAATAGTTCATGGTGGGGGCAGGAGAAGGGCAGGTTTGGGGTGATGCTAAACAAGCAGTTTGGAGAGATGAGAAGAAAGTGGCTCTTGGAGTATTTCAGTGTCACCTGACACCTCTTGAGTCAGTAGTGCCTATAGGAGGCTTGAAGTGATTTCCAGATGAGTGCTGCTGTTGTCAGTATTCCCACTTTCCTGGGCATTTTAACACCCCTTGCCTAATGTGTTTGTGCACACTGCAGAAGGGGCTTAGGCTGGGTTTGTTGCTTGTTTGGGTTTTTTTTTTTCAGAAGCTGTTCCTGGCAGTATTTTAGTACAGAGCATTACAATTGGTGTACCCTGAAGAAAACGTGGCTTTCCCTTTTTTTTTCCCTTCTGCATTTCCATGCAGATAATTAGAGGGATATATAAGCCCAGAAGAAGAAAATGCATTGTCATAGCACTAAAGCAATGTGATCTTTTTAATATAAAACATGATGTGAGAAAATGTGAGATAATTCATCCCTGGGTACATCGTGATGTGAAGCTGAGAATCAACAGAGCTGCTTAGACAAATTCCAGTTCTGAGTGATTGTGGTGTTGCTTTTATGTGTGGGACTAGAGATTGGATTGAAAACAAAAATGTGTAAGCTTTTGATATGTGTAGTCTTACTCCTTAAGGGGTAATTTGTAATGGAAGGTTAAAGGCAGGAGAAAATCTTGGGGTGATCTTGGTCTCCTGGAAAGCTGTAAAGCCTGACCTGCCAGTCTGGTTACTGCCCAAAGCTTTCAGGGGCTGCTTTTGAGGACAAGACTCAACTGAATGTCAAACCTGTCTGGGTGATAGGAGGATCCAAGGTTTATGTGCCTAAGATGGGGAGGAGATTCAATGAGCTAAACTAAGATTTGCATTAAATCTTGTTCATAATGAGAATTGTGCCTTCCCACATGTTGTGGGTGTGATTCTGGGAAAATCAGTAGGAGAGGTAGTGAGGAGAAGTTCTGGTTCTCAGCAAAGCTTTGCAGTATAACCACCCTGATAAGGATGGTGGATGGGGTTTGGGTTTCCTGCAGAGCTCTGAGGGATCTGTGCTTTAACATCCCTGAACTCCAGCTGAACTCTTTTGCAGGTGGATGGGAGTAAATTTGCTCTAGAACATGTGAAGGAGCTTTGATTATGCAGCCACTCAAGATGCTTCTTATAATAAAGTGTGTTTTCTCTTCTGGTCCAGTTAGCCAGGCCTGCATGGGTGACCTGTTTTGAGCTCCCAGTGAAGGGCGTCCCGAGGAAATATTTCTAACAAGAATTAAGTGTAGAGCCACAAACTTGCAATAACCCAATTGTGCATCCTCCTTCAAGTCCACTTATCCAGGTCACACCTGTCCCATGGGCAAGGGGAAATCAGGCAGCACTTTAAAAGCCCATCCCTTCTGTATCCTTCTGGCACTCCATGTGCTGCTGCCATGCTTTAAGACCTCCAAGTGAGGGTTTAGAAAAGGAGCCAGGGAGAAGCACTGCCCATAAATCAAGCTTGGAGCTCACTGATGTTAAAGGCTGAGCAGTAATGCATCCAGTCCTGTTCTGGATAGTTGTTTCATGTTTTATTCATTTTTTTTCATTGTGGAGAACTCCCTACAGAATAGTTTTACAGTGAGTTGTTGGCTATTTGGGTCCATTAGCAATATTAAAATCCCACAGCTTCAGCCTTGGTGCCTCCTCCATGCAGGACTTCACAGTTGAAGCCTGCAGGACTTTGGAGAGGTTTATCTTGTTTGCTGTTACCAGATAACTTTACAAGTTGTAACTACTTAACTCACACTTTCTTCTCCTCAAAAGATAAATTGATTTTTTTTCTCTTTACAGGCTGTTACCCAACTAGAGCTTTTTGGGGACATGTCCACTCCTCCTGATGTAACCTCTCCCCCAGTGAGTACCCAGGGAAACTGCTCTGTGTTCTTCCCTGCATGCTATTTCCAGCACATCTGTGGAGCACATTTACAGTTTGTGTCCTCAGCCATTCCAATGGGGAGGATTTCAAAGTAGTTTTTAGGTTGCAGAAAAATAAAAAGTGAAGGAAATTGAACGTGCAGTCCCTGCTTCATAACAATGTGCAAAAATACCTTGGATTTCTTTTTTCTGCCCTAGTGTTAAGTGTCACATAGGGTACAACCTGAGCTGCAGATCTCCCTCCCTGGTGTTTGTCAGAGGGAAATGCTTCAGTGCACTCTCACTGCACTGCAGAAGATCCAGTTACAGCCTCATATTTCATGGATCCACCAGGTGCAGATCCCAGAACTGCTGTTAAAGGAGGGAAGTAAAAAGAGAGAGAAAGAGAGAGAGAAAGGGCTGGATGTATTTCAAAGGAAAAAAAAAAAACCAAACATCTTAACACGTTTTTCAGCATTATAAGATGACAAAAATTCATATAAAGCTTTTTGTGTTATTTCATATAAAGCCTTACATTAAGCTGTAGAGAAGTGTGAATATAATGAGAAAATTCAAGTGCTGGAGGTCAGGAGCCTCAAATCTCCAATATATTCTGGATCATGTCTGGGACTAGATAATCAAAACCCTTCCTGCTCATCCTCAGCTTACTCAATTGAATTTGGCTTTTCCTTTAGTGTAGACCTATGATTCTAGTCCTGTTTGTTAATTAGAAGCAATATTTATTCAGTTTTCCATAAATCCTGTAGATATTTCATTTACTTTAACTGTTAATAATAACTTAAAAGTTAATGCATTGGTCACTGCCTTTCCATTTTGTCACCTAACACCTAAAACCACAATATCTGTTCTGGAGAAGGAAATTATGTCAATATTTTGTGTGTGATGTATTCCAGGCAAATTTCACCTTCATTTTTTTCCTCTGATGAAAAGTTTCTCCTTTTGTTTCTTTATTTTTTTCCCATCCCAAACAAACTCTTAATACTTTTATTTCTGTTGCTTCTTTCCTTCTACATCTTCCCATTCTTTCTTCTTTCTTGTGCTTCAGTGCAAGCCTGGATTTTTAGAGTTCCAGGTGATGTGACAGCAATGTGCAGCAGAAGCTGCAGCTGACACATCACCCTTGTGTTTTCTCCCTGTGTCCCTGCAGACTCCTGCTACTCCAGGTGATGCCTTTATCCCATCTTCATCCCAGTCACTCCCTGCTAGTACAGACATGTTTGGTTCTGTACCTTTCAGCACTGCTGCCGTACCCTCAGGTAAGAAATGCTCTGGAATTATAGTCTGGAATCAGATCTGGGGATCAGAGCCCAGCTCTGGTTTGCATTTCAGTACTCGGGGCACTGATTTTAGCAGGCTGGAAGTGGGGAAGGCTTTTGAGGTCAGTGCTTCAGGGCAGGGCAAAGCAAGTCTTTAACAGGCAGGGAGTACATTAGCTTGAATTTGCCTATATTTTTTAAAGCAGAAGCCAAAAAAGTCACTGGGAGTTCAAGCATAGTTCAGCCATCTGGATAACAGAATTTCTAGGTAGAGGAGCAAGAGAGAAAACAGCATTTAGTTTAGATTTGGGGGTTCTGTGATAGCAGTGAATATCCTCTGTTGTCTCCAGTAAACAGAGGCTGAGAATTTGATTACACTTCAAAGATACTCCACTTTGTCAAGTCTTGGAATGTTCTCTAGACTTCCCTGTGTTCCTCAGAGTGCTCAGAATTCAAAAGCTGGGTGCATTCTGCACAGACACTGTGGTTTGATTGCTGCTCTCTCCCAGTGCTCTCAGCCCCACTTAGGAAAAGAAAGGAGGAGGAGGAGGAGGGGGAGGAGGAGGAGGGGGAGGAAGAGGAGTGCCTTGAATCATTCAGCAGTGACTTTCTAATTGGTTACCTCCCTTGATGGCACCAGATGAGCCACTGCACCTCAGGCAGGTTACAGTGGCAGTGAAGTGTTTGGGGATAATGTCAGATGGAAGTTTCTGCTGGGATGAGGTCACAGCAGGGGAGAGATCAAAGAATGTCTGGAGAATCCATCCTGGACATCTCTCAGAACAGAAATGTATCTGAGCTGCTGCTCCTTCCATCACTCAGGAATTAGATCTCCCAGAGTTCAGTTCCTTATTTTTTAATTTCATTGAGTTTTGGGCTTTTCTCTGTACAATATAGCAGCCACCCTTATATTAGTGATTACAAAACAGCCTAGAAATAAAGCGAAGAGGAAAAGGTACAGGAGGACTGAGGAAACAGGTTGGAAACAAGAGTTTTAAAGGTAAAGCAGTATTAAAATTGAGAGAGAAGTTATATTATGCAAAGTGTTAGTGGTAAGTATTGAATTTAAATGTGAAACAGCATTATCTGTAAAGCACAGGACTTCTATCAGTAGAACATAATTATGTTAGCTGGTTTAATTTGTAAAATGTTTTACAGGAGTTTTAGTTTCAGAGCATTTTTGTTGTTGTTGTTGTTGTTGTAAATAAATACCTGATCCTGTAATTCCTACACAGTCAAATTCTTGGTAGCTTTTAAGGAGGCTTTAGGTCTGACAGGAAGCAATTATAATTTTGGTTTTAATCTTTAATTTCCTCCTCAACTGGAGGGGGTTATGTTAGCCTAATACCTGAAGCAGTTTGTTGTTAATAGCTATTTAGTGCAGCAGAAGCTCAAGATCTTTTTGATGTTCTCAAGTAATTGGGTAATAACCAAGTGTGAGGATTTTAATCTGAAATCATGTGGGTTGGATTTTTTTATTATTAGTAGTAGTAGCAGCATTATGATGCAATTTGAGATGATTGCTTTGCAGAGTCCACCAGCCTGTGGTTCTGTCTGTGAGTATTTGTGCAGTGATGTGAATTCAGTGTTTTTCTTCCCAAGCATGCTGCAGCTCTGGGATCACTGGTGCAGCTTTGCCCGTTTCTGATTTATCGCGTGGCTTTTCCTGCGTGCTCTCGACAGCGCCATTAAAACCTTTCATCCTGCTTGTTCCCCCCTCCTGCTCTGTTTGTTCCCTGAAGGTTATGTTGCCATGGGAGCTGTCCTGCCCTCCTTCTGGGGACAGCAACCACTTGTTCAGCAGCAGTTGGCCATGGGTGCCCAGCCTCCAGTCGCTCAGGTGATGCAGGGAGGACAGCCCATCGCGTGGGGCCAGCCTGGGATCTTTCCTCCCACCCAGCAGCCGTGGCCATCCGTGGCTGGCCAGTTCCAGCCAACTGCCTTCATGCCAACACAAACTGTTTTGCCTTTACAAGCAGCCATGTTTCAAGGTACCATTGCTCCTATAGCCACCGTCCCGCCCACGAGTGATTCCAACAGATCGAGTCCGCAGACAGACAGGCCCAGACAGAAAATGGGAAAAGAAATGTTTAAAGATTTCCAGATGGCTCAGCCTCCACCAGTGCCATCAAGAAAACCAGATCAGCCTTCCCTCAGTTGTACCTCAGAGGCCTTCTCAAGTTACTTTAACAAAGTTGGGATGGCACAGGAAGCAGATGATTGTGATGACTTTGACATCTCTCAGTTAAATTTGACTCCTGTGACTTCCACGACACCATCTACAAATTCACGTGAGTATTTATCTGCTTTCAGCCATCCCTTTCCTTGGGCATGGCTGCTCCTCAAAGCACCTCTATCCCTTCTTAAATTCTGACCCAGATACTGAGAACCTTCATGCATTTTCTTGCTTAAGAAGTGTGTCCCAGCCATTAAGGAAAAGATCAGAGAGGAATTTCAGAGGTCACAGAAATGAGCAGCCCAGATAGCTACAGTCTGAGATTTAATTTCTAAAACAGTAAAATTTATTTTTTAATGGGAAAATGCAAGCTGGTTGGTAGAAGCCCATGCCATTCAACCTTACAAGTGGTTTCAGTTATGTCCTATCCATACTTTGCAGAAATTAGGGGATGGGTATTTATTTTGGTAGCTTGACATATTGGACACGTGGGGAAATTCAGTGAAGAGCTGTAAAATAAACTTAGAGTGTTGATAGCATGGTGATGGGGGATTTACAGATTGCTGAAAAGAGGAATTAATGAGATTCACCAGGGGTCAGTCAGAGACCTGTTTCACTTACCTGCCACAGTGCAGGCGACCCACACATTCCTAATGTAATGTAGTGGTGTCTCCCAGGTTCATAAAGACATAGGCCAGATGCAGCCAAACTTAATTTGGAAGTTGCCAAATGAAATCCAACCCATGGGATTGATAATGACAACTGTGCCTGAATTTATCTCCTGCAGCTCCTCGGTAGAGAATGATTCTCGGGGGTGGTGAAAGTTGAGGGATGTAAAAGCATGAGCAAACTTTGTGCTGAAGTGTCTTTATGAAGAAATCAGAACAACAGAATAATTGTTGCTGTTGCCTTAATCCTTGTTTAGCTCCAACCCCTGCACCCAGACAGAGTTCTCCATCAAAATCATCAGCATCTCATACGAGTGACCCTGCTGCAGACGACCTCTTTGAAGAGGGGTTTGAAAGCCCAAGCAAAAGTGAGGAGCCAGAGGCTGTGAGTAACAACAAGGTTTCTAAATCCTCATTGTCTCCTTTTAGCTAGAAAAGATAAAAGCTGATGAGGTGTTGTTCTGCAGTGTCAGAAATAACTTTTCCAGCAGGGCTGGGTGGTGGCTATGGGGGAACTGCAGCCAGAATTCCCGTCCTGCTTTGGGTTATTTGGGTTTGACAGCTGCTGGCACAACATTTCTGCTGATGTGCACTAACACTGCAGACAAGGAACCAAACTCAGAGTTCTTATGTAAGGCTGTACATGTTATTGTACCCAATGTCCTCTTTATCACACCAGCAGTCACTTTACTCGTGGAAAGGAAGTTTGGGGTAAAACAACAAACATGAGGCTGCAGAGAAAGATGTGAAGAGTTTGTGTGTTAGAAGATGATGGTTGATGTTGTCTTGCACATTCTTGCATCCCAGTTGCTTGCCTAGCTACGTTCCTCAATGTTCTGGCCCTCGGTTTGTGATTTCTTTGCCTTTATGGACCAAAGCAAGAAATGTTACCCAAGCAATGACTGTAAATCACCAGGGATAAGGGAGGCAGGAGCCCGAGTGAGCCAAAGGCAAGAGGGAGTCGGTACAACAAAAAGCTCAAAATAACCTAAGTTTAGACTCTTTCTGTTTCACGTGGCTTTCAGGGCCTTTTGCAGTTCTGGTTGACCTGATCCAGTACCTTCTGAAGTCTGTGGCAGCTCCTGCCTGGGCTCCAGCAGGAACTGGGGAGGTCCTTTGGTGCCTGCAGCAGCCGTAGGAAACCGCTACGGCTTTGGAGAGCGGGTCAGCGGCGAGGCCTCACTCTGGTTTTCATGAGATAGGATGTACTTGTTATGCCCACAGCATGAAAATAACCTCCTGTTGACTTTTCACTTTCTATTGTTGAGAAAAAAAGGTGTTATGTTCTTGTATTCTAGCCTGATGGGTCTCAGGCCTCCTCCAACAGTGATCCCTTTGGTGAGCCAACTGGTGATACTATAAGTCCACAGGTCGGTAGCTAGATAGCACAGGTTGGGGTAGGTATCTGTCCTTTTTTTCTCTACACCTTGAGGTGTTCACTTACTCTTCCACCAGTGCCTGCCATTGCTTTCATGGATGCATGGTTTGTTTTGTTTTTTTTTCTTCCTTTTCATCTTTTCCATTTTTCCTCTCCATCCTCCACGGTGTATTCCTCGTGCTTGGTGGTCTGCATGGCTTTTGCCATTCACTGAGTGTTGCAGCTTATGCAAATATGTGTGTTTCAGCTGCCTGCATGCTTTAAAGAAATGTGGACTTATTTTACTTGGTGTTCAAATTCTGAGGGCAAATAGGGAAACTGAGCCACTACTAATGACATATTAGGCAGAGCATTTTTTTAATCAAAGCCACCCTGGCCTTCAGTCAGATGTAACATACTAAATGGAATAAGACATCTTACCCATAGACATAACAGTCATTAAATAAAATTATGTAATGATACATGAATGTCTCTACCCTAAATCAATGGGATAATCAGTAGAAGAAGCACGTTTATTGTCTGCATGTAAAAAATATTGAAATGGGTTTGTGTATTTTTATCTCCAACTGCAAATTAAAAACATCTGAAAATTATCATCATTCATATTACCATTGGCATACTGATGTTTTAAAAATTATTCATCAGTGTAAGTCATTTAATCCCAGACAGACGGGAAAGATGATCTTTTCATCTTTTGTGTTACAGAACACGTAGAAAATGTGGCTGCCTGTGAATGTTCTGTGATTTGTTTCAATACAGTAAATATATTTTGCCAAAAAAACAGTGAAGCTACAAAGTTTTATGAGTGCTGAGCGTTGTTATTCCATCCAAATACTCTCTAGTGTTGCTGTTTGAAGAATATGTTTCATTATCTTCTCCCCGTCTGCCACTCCTGTTTGGTATTGCCCAAATACATGATCTGATGTGGCTTCTGTGCTCCAGCACAGAGCTCCTGGAGCAAATCCAGAGCAGTGGGAGAACCCTTCCCATTTTTGTACAGAAATTCCACTGGGTTTGCCAGTGACTTACCCATCCTCTGTTCAGTTTCAAAATGAGTAGTTTCGTTAGGAGTCAGTTTACTGTGTGCATTAAATATGATTTAAAAAACCTTACAGTAACTTAGCTTTGATCCACTTGGCAATAATGAGGTTCTCTCTTAATAATATGTGGTGCCATGAGAGGGCATCTCCCCCTCCTGTAGCTCAGCTCCTGGGGGCTGCAGCAAAAACAGCTTTGTGTCTCCTTGAGTCTAGAAGTGACAGTGTGAGGAGAAAGTCAAGCTGGGATGAGCTCCTCCAGCAAGAACATTCATTATTTACTCCAGTGAGAGCTGCTGCTGCAGATGGATGGTGCCACGTGTTAATTTGGCTGTGCCTTTGCCTGACCTTGGCCAGCACTGACATCCCCAGCTATCCCAGCTTCAGACCACTCCAGGAGTTCTTCCCTACATCATGAAAGAGGATTTGCCCTTTATCTGAGTCCCACACTCTGGAAAAAACCCACGTACATCTGTTTATTATGGTTTATCACAGTAAGGGTGGTTCTGAAATTCAGAGCTGCAAGAACAGTGTATTACCAGTGGTTGCAGATGGTTTTGCTGCATTTTTTGTTAATCCCTGTAGAGCCTCGCATCAAAATACGTATAATTCTCAGAAATATATTCTGGGAAATGTTAACTAATGTTCCTGATTATGGTATTACAGTAATTCCTAAAAGCTGTAGGCAGGAACAGGAAGCTGAACAAAAAAGAAAGCCTCTCTCCAGTGAAGTTCCACTAATATCATTGTGCCTGTGTGCAGAGCCATTCAGCAGCAGTCTGTAGGAAATCCACTTCCCAAAGCCAGCCCATCTAATTCTGAAGCCTGATGTTGTCAGAGCAACGGGAAGTCTAATCTCCATGGAAAATTATCAATTCAGGACTTACTGTGGAGTTGTGTATTGAGCTCTGCATTTGGAGAGAAACTTAATGGGGAGAAACATGTCGTGCCAAAGAATCACAGTCTGCATAAAAGCCACTTTTGTGGCTTAGATGGGAGATTACTTTGCTCTTTAGAACATGGTTCTTACCCCAAGAAAAGCACAGTAACAACTCAGCTGAATGGACCTCTCAGGAACAGAGCATTGTGTGCAAAAATGTCCAATCTGTCTGTTCCCAGCATCCCTGAAATCAGTTCTGCCCATAAAATATCTTTATTTGTCTTGATGTATTCAGAATATCCACCTGCCTGTTTTTTATACCCTGATCTTTCAAGGTACCACAGAAATTTGATTTCTTGATTCCTTCTGATACTCTATATTATCATCTAGTTAATATCTTCTTTTCTCCTATTTTCCCTCTTTTACTTTTGCGACCTTCAACTTCAGCTCTCAAAATCCTCATCCTTCCAGCAGCTGCTCTAGAAATCACCCTTCCAGAAATAGCTATGAGCTCTTAGTAGGTAAATGTGACATTTTATGGATGTATTACAGTTTTGTCCCTTTATGGTTGAAGATAAGCAGGAAGGCCCAGCTTTGTGAAATAAGATTAACTCTTTGCAGAGCTGTTTATTGCGTTTGGTTGTTTCCCCTTTGCTCACGCATGGCGTTGAGGATGGAGAGTGATTTTGCAGAAGAGGTGAAGAGAATACAGGATAAAATGATTCCCATCTTTAGATTATTTCTGTTTAATCCCTATTGCTGTCTTTAGATTTTGTGGGGAGTAATTGTGGTGAAAGGAAAGAGAGGGAAAGAACTGTTTCTTCGCTGTGATCCTACCAAATGTCTTAAACATTTCTTATTGTTGACATTGTACATTAAAGCAGGAAGTTTGAACAGAGGAACAAACACAACTCTACTGAGCTGCTGCCCAGCTCAAAACTTGCACTGGCAATCGTTCATGAGAGATTCTCAAGAAACCTTCAAAACATTTGTGGCTAGAGCATATCTCCCTGAAAAAAAAAATGGTTCAGTTGTTCTGAGAAATGTGTGCAGACAATTAGGAGCCCTCAAAATGTGTCACACCCTTCACGATGCCATCAGCGCTGTCAGGAGAGCAACAGTTCATTAGAATATTTGTCTATCAGCTTTTGGTGGTGCTTTGGTGGCCCACTGCCATCATCCATCTTGGAGCAAGCGCTGTGCTTGGTGATAAATGTTCCTAAAAATCTTAGTCAGCTCTGGGATGGGCTGCTATAACTCTTTTATTCGGGCTGGTTTTAGGAAGTGGAGAGAAAACAGCAATTTATGGATGAAGTCTTGGGTTCCCTGGGAGCTTAGTGAGCCTCAGGAGGGAATATCAAGCTGATTCTGTATCCTGCTCTTACTTCTGCCTGTTTTCTGTTGCACCAGGGCTCCAAATAGGCTCAAAATACTACAGGCTGTATTTTTAGGACCTATTCCAGCCTTTCACCTGGCTCAATAGGAACTGGGTAAAGTCCAAGGAGAAGTTCCTAATTACAGGTGACCTGCTCTTGCTGCAGGCTCTAAAGCTGTTGTTCTCCAGCTGAAGACACAGCGCTGAGCAGGGCTGGGAACCTGAGAGAAGTAGTGTTGTGTCTTTGGAAGGGGATCACAGGTTGGGGAGTCCTGCTTCACTCCAGAGAAATCCTAAAATTAACATTTCAGGTCTCCTGCTCAGTTGGTTGTTCCTATTCCCCAGGAAGTATGGAGGGGCATGAGGAGAGAAATTCAGGCTGCTCTGGGAGCAGGGGTATCCTGCAGGCTTGCCTTCATCTCTGCTGCTGCAGTCTCCTTCAAGCTGTCCATTTTCATGTGGCCAGCTCATACAAGGGCTTCCCACCTCTTCAGTGTCACCAGTCCCACCTGGGGTCACCTTGTACCCTTCCCTTTCTCCAACTTCTTCCTCTAAACAAGAGACAGCATTCTTTGTAGTTTGTCTAGAGCTGTGTTCTTGCTGATTTGCAACCCAACAGTTCAATTCAGGGACAAGCTCTCCTCGCTTCCTCTGTGATGAAGTCATTTAGAAGTTCCCTGTCTTCTGCATGACAACTGATTTTAAAAATCTACTTGTGAAAATTCAGCATCTTTGAGACTTCTGAACAATTTGCTTCAAATTGGCCACTGGGTTCAGTTGTTACAAAGGAGAATTGACAGATATGTAGATGGAAAGATATGTGGATGACAGATCTGTAGACAGATATAATGGTGTGGCTACTGTTTTGGGAGAGGGGCCCAGAAATAATCAGTGTTTCTTGGCTGCAGTTCATTTTTATATCAGGACCAAGATAAGGAGCAGGTTCATCTTCCTGAGTAGTTGTCATTGCTTTTTCATTTCGTGGATGTACAGCATCCATCTCACTACTAAAATGACAGAGATTTTTAGAATGCTAATAATGAAACTGAATATTTAAGACTAGGAAATATTCCTGGGTAGGTTTATGGTAAGAACAGAGGCGCTCTCCAGGCATAATCCTGAACTACAAAGTTTCTGTATTTATGCTGCTAATGGAGGCTGTGAGAAAAATACCAAAATATTAGTAAGTTGTAAAAGGTAATAAATAAAAACTGGCTGTTAATGGGGCAATAGGAATGACCTGTCTTATCACCAAAGATATTTAATTTCAACCCCGCTTGCCAACTTGACTCTGTCCTATTTTGCCTATGGGTCAGCATGCAAAAAAACAGAGAGGACGCTTCACACTCCCACCCCCTTCACTTGCATCCCCAGCACAAGATGCTCATTTTGTGTGGCTCTCCAGCACACTTATTTCATGAAACTCTTTATCATTTGAGCCTGCCCTTTGTGATCAGTCAGCCAGGACTAAAAGTGGCTGTAAAGGGCAGGGAAATCTGTGCGGGCCTCACCTCCACAATTGAGAACATCTTGCCTGCAGCTCTGCACGGAGCAGGTGCCTCGCAGTGATCAAAGGGCTGCCAGGGTAAAAATAGTTTCTTCCTAACCCACAGTTATGTTTTTTGAGTGAGTTCACTCCTGCAAACCTGAGTAGGTGCTGAGTCTTTCAGGAGATGCTCTCCAGTGATTAGTTCTGCTGGGGAGCAGGTGTTAATATCTTCAGATGGGATGCAAATTTACTTCTAGCATTTACATAATGTTATTCTAAAGCATTAGCACCCTTGTTGCTTCACACAGTAGAGGACTACACCAGAAATGGTGTTTGCTGCTGTCTTGTCCCCCTTAAAATGGGAGAATATAGTGATTTGCAGCATGAAGTATTTCTGGAATACAGCAGAAAAATAAAATAAAATAAAATAAAATAAAAAATAAATGCTTCCAGTTCTTGTCTTGGTTTCTCCCTGTGGGTTGATGAAAGCACATCAGAAGTGATTCTGGGCCAGTTCAGCAAGGAAAACTCTGCAAGATTCGAGGGGTTTATGTGAATTAGAAGCTTTGTCCGCTATTGTATTTGTTCCTCTCTTTTTGTTCTGACAAAGACCAGTTCTTTCCTTTCCTTCCCTCTGTGTCTGTTCCTAATGCAGTGGTAGAAGGCAGAAAATGCTGGTGAAAGGCTGTGAGAAGAATTAATGCTCACCTGCCTTTTCATAACGTGCCCTGTGACTTTTGTGTGGATTATGTAAAAAAAAAAAGGGGGGGGGGAAGGGGTTATTTCTCCTTTTAAGACCCTCCAAAATAGTGCCTGGCACTGTGGGAAAAGCTGTCCATGAAGTCAACAGCACTCGACTCTCCTTTTGCCTTTTTACTGTCCTTTGCTCTTCTCTTTTGCCCTCTTGAGTATCAAAATTTTACAGACACCATTTGCATTGTTGGGCTAAAAGCAAGCAGGCTTGAATTGGCTCAAAATAATACTGGAAAACAAATCTCAGGCATTGACCAAAATCCTTTGGCTGGGAAGACTGCACACAATTACTGCAATTAATTTCTTATTTAGGCATCTGAAGGGAGAAATCAACTGAAAGGAAGAAGTAAGAGCCCACTTTTGATGCAAAATGCTCTGGTCTGCTGGAAGAGAAATTATTCCAATCCATGAGAAGTGCAGGCCTTTGCCACATCAGGTGTTTGTACAGATAAATGCTGGGTATGAATCAAGGAAGTTTCTCATTGTAAAAGCTGTCTCATGCTTGTTGGAAGTGCTGATGATGATGAGGAGCTCCTCCTCCTCCTCTTCCAAGGGTGTGGAGTCCAGTGGCACCTTGGGACACCTGTTACTTCAGCACATCTGCATATCTGAAGGACATTTGAGGACTGCTCTAACAAGCAGACTTGACATTTTGAAAAGCTCCTTTTTTTCCCTGAAGGCGTTTGAAAAGCTGACATCTTTTGTTCCTAAGGGATGTTCTCCCTCCCTCTCCTTTTCTTCTCCTCCTTCCTTTTCACTTCCCTTTGCAATGACCTTAGGTTCAGCAACTGCCTGAAGAATGGCCTGGTGTGTGTCAGGTTCACACATTAATTAGTACAGATTTTCTCTGAACTAGCTGTGATAGATCATTCTGCCAGCTTCAAGCCTGCACGTGAAAATTGGCATAGGTAGACTTAACTCACAGTGTGTGAAAAGCAGTTATTTACTCTCAGTCCTCTCCTTTGATTACCTTCAGTTTTTCAAGGTCACAAAATGTATTTGCTTCTTGCTGGGGATAATTTCAGCAGCATTTATTTAATCATTGCAGAGGATTTCTCTCACTTGTAGTGCTCCTAGTGTGCTCAGGGCTCCATGTGGGCAGGGGCTGGGGAAACAGGGTGTCTGCAAGCTCCAGAAATGCAGCAGATTCGGGGAATAAGAAACAACTTTCCTTAGTGTGGAGGGAACAGGTCATATTTTGGATTTGTTGTGTGTTCCTGCACTCTAAGGCCGGACAGGGCCCTGGGATGGGACAGAGCCTGGAGCACCCTATGGATCCACCTTTGGGCTGTTCCTCTCATCCCCAGCATCGTTTTGATGAGCAGTGATTAAAATCCTGTGCCATCCCTTGGCAGACCTGTGTGTGCTCCTCAGTGCCCAGTGATCTGCCAGCCTTCTGAGGGATTTTGTTTGCTCAAAACTCATCTCCTGCCGATGCTGCTGTACCACAAGTTGATTCTAATGTTAAACTCAACGTCGTGGCGTGGTATTTGAATATTTATCAAGCTGTGGAGAGTTAATGCAGTGTGGCACTAATTAGCCTTTCTGCCTGTCTTGTTCCTTTTTTAGATGTCACTCTTAGTTTAATAAATTAGTTTCTGGAAATGAAGTAGAGTGGATTCCAGGTTCCATGGATGGTTTGCTTCCCACCGCAGCCGAGATGAACGCAGTGTTAAGAAAGCACAGGGTGTGTCAGCTATGAAGAACATGGCAGCTTTTCCCCCCTCCCACATCCAGGAAATCCCCAAGAAAGTATCTGTTATCAAGTTGACATGCTTTCCTCCCAGCTTTAATGACTGTACTAATGGTTCCACAGACTCCTAATCAAACTGCGGAGCTCGTTCTTCATGGGCCACTCATGTTGTTGTTTTAAATCCCATCACAGCTTCATTAGCTCAGCTTTCCGTGGCAGTTTCTGTTTGCAAGTGGTTTTCTCCTGAGCTGTGCAAAACCCACAGTTATGTTCTGCAGTTGTGCTGCTGGGGGGAAACTCAGCCTTGTACGTGGGCTGCAGTTCTCAGAACTTCCAATTATCCACACCTATAAATTATCATTTAATTCCTTCATATCTCCATGCCCAGCAGTGGGGGTCAGCTGGCCAGTGCTGAAAGAGGAAATGGATAGTAAACATTCATTTTAGGAAATAATTCCCATTTTCTTCACCACTCAAACGGGGAGCCACGATCACTCAAGGCAGCACAGAAAGCAAACACTTCCTGTGGGTTTTGTCTCGCAAGGTATCACTGCTCTCAAGCAGATGTTGTAAAAATGTTCTGAGGATGCTGTCTGGAGACATGTCTGCTCATTTTATTTTTGTTATCCCCAGGAAGCAGAACCTCTCTACGCGCAGATTAACAGACCTAAGAAATAGCATTGTTACAGGCTTGTGGTGCTCCAAGACTCAAACGAAACCCAACAACCTGGCGGGCCTTTGGCTTTCATGCTTTTTTCTGATTGATTTTGTCTGACAAAGGAGAGAGATTGCCCTCCTGGACTGGCTCTATGAGTGTTCCTGATGTGGTTTTTTTTTTTTTGGCAACTAATGGCAAGATTCCTACGGCAGCACAAGACAAAAACTCTCCCTGCTTCTCATACCACGAGTGCAGCCCCGTCCCCACAAGTGCTGGGTATCAGACTAGGAAACCTCCTCCATCTTCTTCTAAACATTTGTCACCTTCTGTGTGCCACCTATAAATAACAAGCATCTGAAATTTATTGGTGTTAGACATTCCTTTTTTTTTTCTTTTCAGCAAAGAGCAGATTCTGTATGCAGCAGTGGCATTATCATTCAACAGCCTTTGGGGCACGAGTTGGCACTTTTTATGTCACGGTGACATGTTTTTCATCATCATTTACATCAGGCTGATCCTGACCTTTTTTTTTTCCCCCTGTGTAGACATATTTAAACAACAACAAAATACTGGTGGTGTCTTTTTTTTCTTTTTTTTTCTTTTTTTTTTCTTTTTTTCTTTCTTACTCTGTATTTTTATGAGTGACAGATCTAACAGCGAAACGCCTCCTGCGGAAATGATTCCCAACTTGAAACCACAGAACAGAACTTGGTTGTTTATCCATCCTTGACTGAAAACGTTGCCAAATGGACCTTTAAGTTCTAGCACATCATGAGGAAGAAATGCTGCTTTCTGTTGGAATACTCTTGTTGTGGGTAGAGAAAGGACATCGAGTCCCACTGAGGAAAGACAAAAGAGCCAGTATTTCCTAGGAAACTCTAAACAAAGTGCAGAAAAGGAATATTTTTATTTCTTCGGTATCTTGCTGCTGTAATGCTATGCAGACAAGTGTTTTCTTCTCTGTGTGCCATTTTTGATGAAAAAAAAAAAATCATTTGCCAAATAATACTGGTATGCTTCTGGTTTAGGGGTTTGGATGAAGCGGACTTGACAAATGGGACAAGGACGGCATGGATTTTGGAATAACAAACTGACTCTGTGATCAGAATTGTTCATCTTTATCACTTTTTGTACATCAGAAAAGAAATCAAATGGGATTTTTATTTTATAACTTGAAAAAAAAAATCTTACTGTTAAACTCTTCAAATGTTTAAGGGGAAATGGCTTTAAGGAGTTCGAATGAAAATTGCCATTTTTTTTTGTAAATATAAATGTTATGAAAATTCTTTTACTAATGCCATTACACAGTAGAGAAGGTAGCAAGTTGCAGTGCTTGGGAGGTGTGGCAAACCCAATTTGTGGTTCTCACATCACATATGTTTTTTCACATGCTTAACAATAATGGGCTGAAGCTCAAGTACATTTGCCAAAAGCAGTCAGCTTGTCAGCAGCTAGTGAAATTAATGGGAACACATGATTTGATGGTCTAGCATTATCACACAGACATAATTCCACTTACAAGAGATCACTTTCCATTGACATTCCTTTGAACCTCTGCATAGAAGTCATCCAACTGTTTACACGCAGAACAAAAAGAATTTAAAACTTCCTTTTTTTACATGTACGAAACAAAAAGTGCAGTGTTTGGGTTCATATGTTTAGCACATGATTTTCATAAAGAATCTATATATTTTTGCCCTACAGAGAATTGTTATACAGGTCAAATGTGTTTTCCTGACGTTCCTATGCAGTTACAGTATATTGAATTTAGTGGTTTAACACTAAAAAGAAAAAAAAAAAAGAAAAAAAAAAAGAAAAATAGAAAAAGGAAAAAAGGTTAAAGGAATCAAAGGATTAATCAGTTTTTAGGGTTATTGTGCAGATTTTGTTTTTAAATTGACACATTAGAATTTACATTTCTGTCATGATTAAAATAGGCCTGGAGTTATAAATGTTTTACTTTCTTTCATCTCTGTTATAAGGTAAAAATGGTTTAGAAGGCAGAATAACTGGTGTGCTGATCGTTGGTATGTGCAACCAAATCTCACAACACGATCCCATTCTTTTATTTTGAATTAGAGAAATTAGAGAAAT
Source organism: Parus major (assembly GCF_001522545.3). NCBI lineage: Eukaryota > Metazoa > Chordata > Aves > Passeriformes > Paridae > Parus > Parus major. The sequence continues at coordinate 27,221,768 of NC_031777.1, read as the reverse complement.
GTGCATTGCAGAGTGTATGTGAATGAGAAATTAGCTGTGAATAGACCTAATGAACCTGCAGAGAGAATTTTATCCCCATCCATGGTCATCTGATGCTTGTTCCTTATTCATGTGCAAACAGCTTCATAGCAAATTGTATTTTCCCATTGGAAGATCAAGTTTTCTAACTGGAGGAGATAATTTAAAGCTTGGTGGATCAAGTGTTTCAGGATTAAAAGCAGAGGTAGAAGCGTTTCTGGAGGACATTTCTGTCAGAATATTTTCCTGATTTGCACAGTGGTGCTACTTTCTTCCTCAGCGGCTTTTTTTTGGGTTTTGTCCTGCACAGGGAACCACAAACCCAGTTTTGGTTCATCTCAGACACTGGAGGTTTAGTGTCAGTGCATTTCCAGTTATGGGGTGAAACACAGAGAAAAGAAGAGATTGATGTCTCAGAGGATCACATTTGTAGGAAACAGATCACTCACAGATAGGTGCCGAGGGAACGAGGCTGGAATTCTGGTGTCTCTCCTGGGAGACAGCTGGGCCATCACCACGGACCTTTGTCTTACCTTTGAATAAAAACGGATTCTGGATTGTCTTGTCATGGGATCGTCCTTGTCGTGGCTGGGATGCTGAGCTGAGAGGGCTGCAGGGCCTCTGCACTGTACCAGTATTGTAGATAACTCAAATATCCAGCTTGTGCAATTGTTTAATCCCTCATCCTTCACTAGCACTAAATTCGTCACTTTAAATTTACAAACCAGGGAACCCCACCAGCCATCCTGTTACCATCCCCCCCGTAGGTTCTTGATCTTTACCTGTCATGAAAAGATATTTTGATAGATCGTAGTCATCCAAGTGTCTGATGAAACCTTTCATCTCAATAACGTACTGGGCACCTTCTTTGCAAAAATGTTTACTCCGTGGTTTTCATCCATTTTTATTTCTGCATTCTGACACTTATTTTTTTAATAAAGATGAGAAAGATAAAATGACTGTTGCAGTACATTTCTAAACCTACTTTAACTTTACCTCAGATAACGACCATTTGTTAACGTATACGGACACATTATTTTTAACTTTATGTGTAACGCATTCAGCAACAAAAAACAGAAGCCAACAAGTTTTTAGAAATTTTCCATTAATTTCTGTAACACACCATGTAATACTGTTATGAATAAAAACATTTTAAAAAGGTGTCATTTCAGTAAGTTTTGTTTCATAGCTTGTGTTCCTCTGGGATAATTCTGCCAGACTTAAAATGCAATGTTGGTGTCTGGCACGACCTTTATTTTTTGACAGTGGAAATATCTGGGAAAGGAGAAAATCCTCAATTTGGGGAATAATTAATCTTTAACACTAAGTGTTGCTTATCTTGCAAATGCATAACTTGCTGATTTTAATTGCTGCCTCCACTTTTTTGGCCTCTTTTTGGGTGTTTTAGGATGAGCATCCCAAACCAGGAGGTATTTGTATCATCCCACATTCCTGGGACAGCCCATGCTGTGTGAAGCTCCTAAAGCTGGTTTATCTTTGTGGCATGAGAAGCTGAAATTAATTTTGCTCACTTTTTTCATTCAAGTGGGATTTGATTAAAGATTAAAGATGTGCATTTAAACATGGCAGTTTTGAAAGCAGAACCCCCCCCAAATTTCCTGTAATGTGCACAGAACTGATAATAAAGCTCAGCTGAGAAGGAATTTTCCCATTCTCTGCCAACAGAGTAATGCAAATTAGTAAAATTTAAGTGTAAGAAATACATGTTTTATGTACAGGGGGAGAGAGAGGTGTGGATGTGTGCACATATATTTTATTGTATTCCTACTTCTTGATGTCTCATGCCCAGTAGGTCATGGTGAAGCATTCCTTGCCTTTGTCAATGAACATTGTTGAAATAGCTGGATCCCACCTGAGAATAAAGGTTATTCTGCTGTGGTGAAAGCACACCAGTGTTAATGGCATTTTGATTTGTGTGTAGGTAACTGTACCCAGGTGTCCTTGGAAGGAAGAATGTGATCTCTGGTCTTCAACCAGCTACAAAACACCAACTTAAATGAACCACAGCTAGGCATGGATTTAAACTGAAATGCATTTTTACAATGAAGGCTAAATCTGGTCTTGTTGCTCCTCTTCTGGTACCCTCATTGTCAAGTTGGTGGAAAAATAAGAAAAAATGTCTCATGGTGTACAGCTGTTGTGTAAACTCAATTTAAAAATGGAGAATGAGCAGGTTTGAGGTGTGTTCTGGCAATGGTGAGGAAGAGGAATCTCAAGGAGGGAGGGAAGGACCTGTTCTGTGTGTCCAGAAGGGATAAGAATTGATTCTCACTGTGCTGTGTTTAGGTGCTGTATCACATTAATACTGCCGTAATTCAGAGTCTGTAAATTGTACATGGGAGTGCCCAGCTCAGACATGACCACTTCAAGAAATGGTCCCAATTTAACCAATGCTAATTAAGGCCATGATCTCCTGCAGTAATGAGAATTTCATTAGCAAACAGTTTGCAGCATCAGCCCGTGGTTTTCCAGCAGTGAGAACACTGACAGGTCTCTCCTTTCCATGCCACGGCTTCTGGGAAAGCAACTGTTTGTACAGACTGGGAATATGCAATTTTCACTCCCTCACGTTGGATTAAAGGCAATGTTTTCTGTGCTTTAATCATTGCTCAGTGACAGTTGCTGCAACAGAGAAGGTAACCTCTTTCTGGCTGTTTTTTAGGTTGTGAAATACACTTTCATGCGCTGTTTCCTTTTTTCTTTCTTTGCTTTCTAAAGAACTCCTGTTCTGTCAGGTTCGTATTTATTGCTTTCCTGGCAAATGCTGTTCTCAGTCAGAAGAATATCATGTCAAAGAAATGAAAGGGGATATCTGTTGGCAGTTTTCCACAGAGGTTTGAATCTGTTCTCCACGATTCCCTCCCTGAGCCAACGTGGGATGCACGCGGTGATGAAGGGACACAGTGAAAGTCCATCTGAGCATCAGGACGTGGAGCCACAGCTCCTGGCTTCTCCTTCTGCTCCTGTTTGTGCCATCCTGGGACTCAGCCTCCTGCTCCTGCCTCTGGTTTGATGTTACTGCTGCAAAAGTTGTGATTTTTAAGAGTATTTCTCTCTTGTGCTGAGGTCTTCCATGAATTGGTCTTTTCACAGATTTGCTTTATAGGATCAGCCCCATTAAAAATCACTATTTTTAATAAATAATTTTAAATTATTTAGGTAATTAGAATATTTAGGTAAGACTGGCATGGGAAAGAATAAATGTGTGGGTTTGGTGGTTTTTTCTGGTTTTACTTGCTGTCTGAAAGTGGGGTGGAACTGAATTACACATTTCAGCTGATGACAGTGAGGAATATGGGGAGATATCCTGATAGGATTTCCTGAGTACCTGTAACATGGCTTGTCTCTTTCTGAAATTATCCTATTGGAGGCAGGAAATATCAGGTCTATTAGTGAAACAGCTCTCCAGCTATTAGTTTTTAGAGCTTTAAATAGTCTTATCTCAATGGATGTGTTTGCCCTGTGGCTCATCTATCACCCTAAAATGTTTTATCAGCACCTGAAAAAATCTCAATGAGAAGAATAGCCACAGATGTTGCCCATTCAAGGGGCTTTTAGAAACAGAATGGGGATTTTTTTTTTTTTTTTATAAAAAAGGTCTTTTAAGATCTGATATTATTTGCTGGCTTTTCAACCCTGTTTCATGGCTCTCGTAGCACCACTTCTATAAATACTCCTCACCAGGAAAGAAAGGAAATCACAATAGATTAAAGGAAAATCAGGTTAACAGGCATCAATCTCTGCCCATTCAGCCTCAGACATTTGTGAAAAATAAAGGATTAGGAAGAATTACTGCCAGGTACTAGATGAAAAAAAACCCAAAAACTCTTTTGTGGCATCTTTGTCTTCTCTAACAGTTATTAGAGGAACAGCTCTCAGTGTCAGAAGTGAGCTGGATTTGAAATGAGCAGAAATTGCTGTGAGATGTTACATTTTCTGTAAATTCTGTACTGTTAATTTGACTCACAGATGATCAGTATCTTTTTCTTTCCCTTTAAAATATGCTGTTTCTAGTTTGAAAACAAGTTTGTGTTGTCTTGAGGTCTGATGGAGAGGAGATTGAGACAAAGGGTTGGACATGGAGGAGTTTTCTTAGTTTGTCTCAGCCTCTTCACGGGACTTTAGAGCTCTCAGAGTAGAAAGATTTGGTCTCAGTCACCATGAGATATTATTTTTAGTGGATGAAAAGCCAGAAGAGGAGAATCAAGTTCAGCAAGGTGAGTTTTTAATGTCAAGGGCCTTCCAGAGACCAGGCTCACACCAGAATATAACAGTAACAAAAATGGTGATGCAGTGGGGTTTGCTGTAAAAATCTAGAAGTATCCTTTGGTTGAAAATTTTACCATGTATTTGCCACCTTATGTTCTTCACAATTAAAATTGGTGGGAAGCTTCCTTTTACCTTGGAATGAGTTTTTCCTCTGAAGGAAATGCGTTCTGAGTTCTGAAATAGGAAATAAAACACTTTTCTCAGAGGAGAAAAATAAACTTTTTGAAAGGTGTTCTGTAAAGAGCTGCTGGCTCCAGTCTGATCCTTCCCAGGGAAGGCCTTTCAGCTCTGATGTGTTTCAGTTTTTCTTTTAACATGAAACTGCCATTTAAAGACCCATCATGCTTGGTGAAACTCTAGAGGTTTTATTTACAGGGAGCAAAGGCTCACAGACTCGGGATATGAATTCTGCAAAGGATGTGTTGCACTTGCAGGCTCCATTTTCATGGTGGGCATTTGGTTTTCAAGTGTGATGAAACCTAATTCAGCAACCTAGAGGGTTGGTTTGGGACTTCAGCTCGTCAGAAAGCCACAGCTGCTACAGTCAGCAGTGGAGAAGGAGCAGCAATGGAAAAGAGGACACAGGCTGTGTTACAAGGCAGCATTCCCCCTGATCCACGGACCCAAGGAAGCAGAAAATGACCTGTGGTTGCTGTCATAAATTTCATGTGTTAGACCTACCTCTGATTAAATCAAGTTGTAAATTATGTGTAAAACCTGATGGTGCTTTTTAGTTCTCTCTGAAAAGAGCGTTGAGCTGTAGGAAATGCTGTCTCTTGGGTCCCTGCTCCTGTTGGAGCCTCACTTCTGGTAATTCCCTGCTCCTTCTGCATGTTCACCACTGAGATGTGCCTGGTGAGAGGCAGCAAAACAAAGACAAGCAGCAGAGAGAAGCTTGGAAATTCCACATGCTGGGATCACTGTCATGGTTTGAGGTTTTATCTAGAAGGTGCTCTGTGTTTATAATCTTGGTTTATCTTTTACTGCTGTTGAAATGTTGGATGTGTGCTTTATTTCCTGGCCAGCAAAGGTCCTGTGGATGGAGAGGCCTTTCTGTAAGTGGGGTTTTTTTTGTGGGATATTTTTGTTTCGTTTTGTTTTTGTCATGGACAAATGATTAACAGCTGAATCAATCGTGCCAGAGGTTGAGCAAGCTGTATCACACAGGCACATCTTGGGTTCAAGCTGGGGCAAAGTCATTTGGAAGAAAAAAAATCGGGCACAAAAGGCAAACAGAAAGCTTTGCACAGCCTGAATCATCTCCCCTAGCAGTTTGTCCTCCACGTCTAGAGGGAACTTTATCACTGTGCTCAGTAACTCTGGGTGAAAAAAGGGCTGCCTGAAATACAATCTTTTATTTGGAGCAGATTCCTACAAGGATTGGGCTAATGTGCCTCTCTGTGTTAAACTGTTATCATCAGGCTGCCAAAATAGAAAGATGTCTCAGCCAGTTGCTTATTTTGCAGGGACATGGCTCCACAAGCAAAATAATGTCATTTAGAAGGTAACTGTGACACCTTAAGGTGTAGCACTCGGCCAGGTAATGGCACTGAGGTTGTTGGGTTTGTTTGGTATTATTGAACATGAACAATTTTATGTATAGCCCCATCATTGCCATAATGAGCAAATTAAAATGCATTTGTTCTTTGTATCACCAGAGTTCTCAGAGGTGTGTCCCAGGGTGATTGTGCTGCTAAAAGCCAGGGTTGCACAGAGTCAGGCTCTTGTCTTCTCAAAGGCATTGTCCAGCAAGGGGAAGGGTGGGAAAACAGTGATACTCCTCATTTTGTGCAGGGAAACACAGATTCAGAGACCTTTGCTCTCTGTAAGATGCTTGCTGTAGGCTAAGACTAACAGGAAAATGAAGGGAAAGGCGCTTGTGTCTCAGGAATCAAAAAGCTGTACCTGGAGGGAGAAGCAGCAGGATGTGAAGGCTCAACAGGCACCCAAAGAAAAACTCTTCCAGGTCTGGTCTGATCTGCACAACTGAACTGATGGCAGCAGCCCACGGTAAGTTCTCAGCTCAGTCAGGACCATTTAGGAGACAGAATGACTCAGTGTAGTAGCAGGAAAACACAGAGACATTACATTTGATACCCTGACAGGTCCTGCTTTCCTGGGCTGAAGACTTGGGTATTTGGAGCAGAGAATCTCTGTGGAATGACCCAGGGAAGGGCAGTCTCAGGGACAAGGCTTTCCCTGAGGCATGAGAGTAAGTGCTTCTGCCTCGTGTCTGACCTTCCTCTGGAAGACAGACATGAAAAGCAGCAATAAATAAATGATTCTGCACTCTATTCCTAGAAAGCCGACTTGAGTTTACTTATCACTTCCTTCTTGCCAAGACTCAAATATGTTTCGTTTGTTGAAATATTCATTTTCCCCGTCCCTTGAAAGGAGCATTACAAATGAAAGTGCAAATTGCTCCTAGGCAGAGCTTTGCTCCCTGCCTGCTCGCCTCGGGAAAGCCGTGTGCTAACAACTGCAGCGTTTACCTTGTGAGCCTGCCAGGTGCTGGGTCATCTGCTGTTTACAGGGTGGCAGAGCAGCTCAGCAGTTTCTTTTTTTTTTGCTTGAATCTTGTTCAAACCCCCAGGGGCAGACGGGGTGGGGGTGTTGGCGGTGTGGGATCTCCGGTGGTGCCTCACCATGAGCGCCCTGCGCCCCATCCACCTGCTGCTGCTGCTCTGTGCGGTGCTCAGTGCCCAGACTGCTCATGGCTTTGGGTGAGTGCGAGTTTCTGAAGCCACATACAGGGGATGGCAGGAGAAACCATCAGGATCAGCACAGGCTTTGGTGTTGCACAGGCTGCAGTCGGTGTCGTGAGCGATTTCTGTGTCTCTAACGAATGGCAAAGGACGTCGTTGGCGTAGGGCAGCGTTCCCGCTTCGGAGGGGCAGTCCTGCTGATAAATTGGAGCTGACAAATCGCCACACTCGTGTTGTAACGTGGAATTGTTTGAACATGCAGCCTCCTTCCCTGCTGGCTGCCCCACACAGTGCTGGGCACACAGGGATTGTTTCCTTCAAGTGCAGAAATGGTGAGAATGTGGCTGAGAGCTGTTCCTTTCTCGGCTGGTGCAATAGATTTTGCTGTTTCAGAGAACTACATCTTGTAATCTCTCCAATCTAACTATATTTTTGCACTGTTCTCTGAACTTTGAGCTTTGATTTCATGCCTCAGCAAGCTGATGAGGTTTTGTAATTCCTTTATTCCGTTTGATTTTTAATATGCTATAATGGGAACCCCATGCCAGGCACTAAATCACACTTAAAGCTTCGGCTGATGCTGTTCCTTGTCGGGGTGGAAGAATTGGGAACATCGCTGTGGCAGTTTCCTTGTCAGACTGGGTATGAAAAGAAACTGTCAACATTTTACTAAAGCTCCCCACTTGAAGGAGGTACAACAAGGGAGCATTTGTGTGGGACGAGGATTTAATCAGAAATCCTGCATCCACCAAAAGAGGAGGCAGCATTTTAACCGTGGCATTGTGGAAACCTTGGAGACAGCTGTCACGAGGGGAGTGAGATAGTGGCTGGGGTGAAGAGTAAAGGCTCACACTTGGGGTTCAGGTTTGTTACTGGGTTGAAAGGGATTAAAGGGTTAATGGCTCGTGAACTGAGAGTAGAATCTGAGAATCTGGCTTTGGCCAGTTTGGGGAAGACTGGGCTGCTGGGCGAAGAGAGACACTTCAGCCTGGTTTTCAGAAATGCTCGGTGCATGCCAGGCCTTTTCTTGGGCTGATGTTTGTCACGGAGGTATCTGGCCTTGGAGCCACGGAGCGAGGGCAGCAACTGGTGGTGAAGGTTTTACTGCTTGCACAGCTTGAGGTGAAGCCCAGATGGGTGGCCATGGGTTTAGTTTCCTGTTGTGGCACTTCAGAGAGGATCAGATTTCACGCAGAATCCGTGCCAGTGGAATCAGTGCCCTCAGGATGAGGACTGAAATCCAGAGGATGCACACAAGTGAGTGTTATTTCTCCTTGGTGTGTGGTTTCACACAAGTGTGGGCTGAGGTGCCAGGTCCTCACAGCTCGGTGTCACAGCCTGAAACTCTGGTGTTGTTGGACACAGTGGCCAGGAGTCCCCGAGCCGCGGTGACAGCGAGGTCAGGGACAGGCGCGCCCGCTCCGCGAGTGTCCCACCACAGCCCCGCGACTGTGTCCTCTCCTCCTGGTCCTCCTGGAGTAAGTGTGACCCCTGCCAGAAGAAAAGGGTGAGTGTCTGTGGCCTGGGGACCTGCGAGAAACCTGGAGCTGGGAGCTCCTTCGAGCCTTGTCCTCTTTGTCTCTGGGGTTGGGCAAACCACGGGGGGCTGCCAAGGGAAGCCCTGTACAGGTGAGACTGTGGGCTTTGCTTTCAGGTGGCTTTTAGCTCTTCAGCTCACCACCCCCAGTAATTCCAGTGCTTTCCAGGGTGCCTCGCTGTCCTGAGAAGGTCTAAGGCCAGGCTTTGCAGGGACTTTGCAACACAGTCCTGTCCTACCAGCATCAGTGTGAGGCACCTTCCCCACTAATGGTGCCCTGTGGGACCTGGAGACACTCGGTGCCTCTGAGGATTAAGATGCTTTTTCTTGTCTGCTAGCCAGCATTTTCCACCCGAGAAACCCCATCAAATGAAAGTAATGATCCCAACAGCATGAAGAGCGAAATCCCTGTTGCCAGAGAGACCTCTGCTAACAAGTTGGAGAAGCTGTTCCCAGGCTTAAGCAGAAATAACCAGTGCTGGGAGTTGGGGGGAGAGTGAAACTTCTTATCAAAGAGTTAATCTCAGAAGCTGGGGAAAAAAGGAGGGCTGACATATTGGATGGAGTAATTGACTGCTTCACAGCAGTGTTGTGGGCGGAAAAAGTCCCTAATGGTACAGAGGGGCAAGTAAATACACTGACAGAAAATAACAAGGGATGTCAGTACCAGCACTAATTGAAAGAGAGGAAATGGAACTGAATCCTTCCTTACTCTTGGAAAGTCCCACCCTGCACTGTCAGGCTCATTTGAACAAACTAAGAAAAGCAAACTTTCCTTCATGCCTCCCAATCCTCAACCCTTCCTCAGTAAAATTAAAACTGTCGCAGATCAGAAACCTTTGAAACGAGGCAAATTACCAGCATCACACTTCTGTGCTGACACTTTTCTCCTTTAATATGACAGAGTGTGCTTAGATCAGATCTCGGCGACACAAAGTTTGTTTTCCAACCAGAGAAGCGTAAAATTCACCATCTCAGTGCACTTGAGTCAGTGTTTTTTCTTTCATCACAGTACAGATTTGCCCGCCTGGAGCAGCCCTCGCAGTTCAGTGGAGATGCCTGTGAGTACTGGGACAGAGAAGCTGAGGAGTGCGTCACGAGCAGCCCTTGCAGGAGCAGAGCTCGCTGTGATGGGTTTGTGTGTGCAGTTACAGGTAAGCTTTGGGCACTGCTCAGATTAATCAGGTGTCACATCATGACCAGCCCTTGCAGGAGCAGAGCTCGCTGTGATGGGTTTGTGTGTGCAGTTACAGGTAAGCTTTGGGCACTGCTCAGATTAATCAGGTGTCACTTCTGTTGCCACTGTGCTGAATTTCTGCTTCTACAGGAGTTTGCTGGGTCAGAGGGATGCCAGGAATTCACCTGGCTCTGTCCATGCTTGTGTTTGTGTCAGTGACTTGGAGTGAGTCCATTAGCCATCTTTAGAATCTCCAAATAGGAAATTACAACCTGGTTATAGCAGCAAAATCTGTGGCACAAGTGACAGCAACAGGAGCTCAGCACCTGAGATGGGGCAAAGGAAGAAACTCTGCTTTCCATCCTTCAGTGTTTTGGTGAAAACACTCAATAATTGTGGACATGGGAAGAGAGAAAAAAAAATAATACCATTTACAAGGCCTGCTGAAAGGGCATGTTCATGAAAATGAAAAAAAATTACCAAAAACAGTCGGTACTTTTTTATACTTTTAATAATTTAAATTAATTATTTAAATTAATAATTTAAATATTTATTTTTAAATATTATTTTAAATAATAAACAATAAAATAAAATTTATTTTAAATAAATATTTAATTAATTATTCCTAAGATGAGCAAGGAATTTTAAGATTATGACACTTTTGAGTGAAACTGAGCAGATGGACTTTGGGGATCCATGCAGATAGAGAAGAATTTTTTTTTTCCAGCTAGATTTGAACCATTCATTCCAGGAATTTTCTATTTTGCTTTTCCATGTCAGGGAGCGTGATCACAGATTGTTTGATGAGTGACTTTCCCCTTCCATCCTAGGGAGATGCATTGCACGGAGGCTGCTCTGCAATGGAGATGACGACTGTGGGGACCAGTCAGATGAGAAAAACTGCAAAAAAGTGTTCAGGAAATGTGACCAGAAGATGGAAGAGTACTGGGGAATCGAGAATCTGGCAAAAGGGTAAGTCTGTGACTTTGGTGAGATGCTCTTTATTTAAGGCTGAGGATGATCTGGTGTGACTCCAGACAAACACTGGACAGAGGAAAGCTGGAGCAGCTGCTGGATCCAGGAGTGAGCTGGGATCCAGGAACCTGATCCAAAACCTGGGGGACATTGACCTGTTGGAGCAAGACCAGAGGAGGGTCACAAATTGCTCAGGGGGATGGAGCAGCTCTGCTGTGGGGAAAGGCTGAGAGAATTGGGATTGTTCAGCCTGGAGAAGAGGAGGCTCTGGGGGTGATCTGATTGCAGCCTTGCAGTACCTGCAGGAGTCAATGAGAAAGAAGGAGAGAGATGATTTACAAGGGCCTGGAGTGACAGGACAAGGGGGAATGTTCCCATTGCCAGAGGACAGGGTTAAATGGGGTATTGGGAATAAATTCAGGCTGGTGAGGGCCTGGCTCAGGATGCCCAGAGAAGCTGTGGCTGCCCCACCCCTGGAAGTGTCCCAGGCCAGGTTGGATGGGTTTTGGAACAACCTGGGACAGTGGGAGGTGTCCCCGCCCATGACAGTGAGTGGGATTAAATGACCTTTAAAGGTCCCTCCTAACCCAATCATTCCATGATTCCTTGGGTTTGTATCCTTACAACCTGCATTGTTTTGGTGGGGAGGGAGAACGGTGTTCAAATTCCTTTGATTTCTTCCATGACATTGAGAGGTGGTGGAATTTTTGTGCTTTGTGTGAGTGGGGTAGGGTAAACCTGCATATTAGCAGCTCTGTGGGGATTAAAATCTAAGTCTGAATGGATTCAGCTTTTGCAGGCTAAGATTGTGACAACTTTCTGTAAGATCAGACTGTGTGAAAAGAGGGGTTTTTGGTTTTTTTCTAATTCTGCAGGGAAAAAATTGCTTTTTACATTAAAAAAAGAAAAAGGGAAATCATATTGCAAGGAAAAATATAATTTTCTCATTATTCTCTGGAGATATGGCTGCTGCACATGTCATCGCTAATGCTTTGTACTTTGGAGTTTAATCAAAATTAAAAATAATGTTGGACAATTATGGGAACATGCTTCTCATCTCTTTGAAGCTACAATTGCTCAGTAATTTGCTTTTAGTGGACTTCCCTTTTTTTTCCAGATTGTTCTAAAATTAGAGTTAATTTTTTTACAGCTTCAGAGTCATTATCATGCAAGCCTCTCTCCCCTAAATCAGGAGGGGCAGATCCAACAGAGTCCTGGAGCACTGAGAGCTTTTTTGTGGAGGTTTTTTGATGGAGTTTCATCCCACCAGCAGCAATGGGCAAAGCAAGTGATGGGGTTTAATCTCCTCATCTCCACAAACTGCTACATCCTTCCTTAGAGCAGGAAGGTTAAGGTTTCTGTCCATCATCCACTGAAATCAAAGGAAAACTCCCTGTGGTCTCAAGGATTATCTGAGCTATTGCTTGAGTACCTCTTTTCTTGTTCCCCAACAATTTTTACTGTTATCTACTGACCTCTGGTTGGCCCTTGACCGACCTGGCAAAGATTTTGGCTGACAAACCGGAATGAAGAAGTGTGAGTTAAAAATCAGTCTGGATTGATGCCATGGGCTGGCAAACCTGTCTTTGAAGATCCTGATGGATGCTGTGGATATTTTGGGATGCTCAGGGTGAGCAGCCTGATGGGGTGGGGGTTTAGCTGATCCAGTTTGTTCTGCTTTTCCTGGAGAGTTCCACTAAAAGGCCACAAAGCTGCCGGTGCTGGTGGAGTAACAGTGGTGTCATTCACAGCTGGGGGATGAAAATTGCCATTTATATTCATCAAAAGTATCAAAATCCAGCTCTGTCTTTTGCTTTCTCCTTAGTCAGGTTCTTCTGCAGCACCTGGGTTGGTTGGACAGTGAAGGATCCCAAGCTTTCTTTTGGGGTTTCAAATTAAAGAAGTGTGAAGCAAAGAACCTGTGACCAAATAAAACAACATTTTACCTTTCTAAGCCAAGGGATTTAGTGTTTAGCTCCAAATTGATGGTACCATGAAATATTGGTGTTCTGCTTCACCTCCAGGTTGAATATCTTCACAAACAGCTTGGAAGGGCTGGTCCTGGATCACAGGTACTACGCTGGGGGATGTTCTCCCCATTACATCAGGGACACGAGGTTCAGGAAGCCGTACAACATAGAAAGCTACACACCAGAGGTACGTGCCAGATGTGCCTGCAAATAGACTTATACACACACATTCCAGTGGATTTAGTGCCCAAAGCTGCATTGCTGGATCATTTTGTAAAAAAAAACAAACCAAAAAACACAGAAATCTTGACACCCAATAAGATCAGGCTGATTTTTATCCTGTTCTAGAACATCCTCATGGCCCATGCACTCCACGGTGTTGAACACACCACATGCTTTGTGTGAGAACTTGCTCCTGTCATCCATCAAAACTGTGTTTCAAATATTATGTATTTGACCTCAGTGCTTCTGATGACATGATGTTTTTGAGTGCTGCCCACAAGGAAACCTTTTCCTTTTAGAATTTGTACTTTAATTGATGCCTGTGTTTAAGATTTTACCTTCATTGCATAAGATTGACATATTAAGTGAAAGCCTGAGGACCTTGCAGGATGGAGGAGATAGGAGCTTTCCTGCTGCTGTAAATCAAGTATTCTTGAAGAACCTGTGTTAATAATAATAGTGCTTTGCAATTATACAAGGCTTTTCATCTTCAAAGTGCAAGCATTAATTCACAAGTATATTTGTGTCTGCATTCCTTCCCCACGCTTCAGGTGTACAATCACTGTGCAGGAAATGAGACATGTTGTTTTTCCTTTCTGTTTAGACCAAAGGCAAATATGAATTTACAATGACTGAATATGACTCCTACTCAAATTATGAAAGCAGTGTCCTGAAGGCAAAAGCTTCACAGTCAAGCTTCAGCATCGGTATAAAAATACCAAAAGTGTTTGAACTTGGTTACAATTCAAATGACATGAGGTTCAAGAAGTTCATGCAGAGGATGAAAAGATTTTCTTCAAGTGTAAGCATTGCTCCACTTAATTCCCTGCTAATGTGTTCCCTGTAAGTGTGTGGGTGTGTGTTGGTTTGAGGCTCCTCCTCAGGTCAGCAGCCAGGACTGGGATAAATCAAATCCTTCCCTCACCTGGATTCTGCCATTTGTCCAAGTCTTGACTACCCCCACAATGCCTTCCTTTGTGCTTGCAGCATCCAGGAGCTTTTCCATTCAGCTCTCAGCCAGGATCTGGGCTGCTTGACCTTTGAAATCAGCCACAAGTTGTTGAGAGGACTCAGTGATCCTTGTGGGTGCCTTCCAGCTGTGGATATTCTCTGATTCTCGGTGTGGTCTGTCCACTGCCCTGCTGGGCATCCACCTTTGAATGTTTGTAGTGAAAAATTGAAACCAAGAAGCCTCTTCAGCTTGAATCTATAGCTCCTACGACTGCCATCATTTCTTTTCTTTTTTTTCATCTGTTATTGCCATAAACAAAGGTAGCTCATATCAGTGGTGTAATAGTATCACCAATCTGTGACTCCTTTCAGTATAAAGTGTACTCAGGAATGGCAAAGTACTCCCTGCATTTGCTTCCTGCAAAGCAGAATTTCTCACAACAAGATCAGAGGTTGATGAGAAGCATTTGGACAGAAATCCATAAAGAAACCAAATATTTAAGTCCTGATTTTATTATTTAAGCTGCAGCATTCTGTGCTGATCCCTCCCTGATGTGCTTGTCCTGCTGGCCCAGACAACTGAACACTGAATCCTATGAACATAATGGAATAGATTTTCTGTTCCAGACTTCTATGCCAGAAAGGGGAGAGAAAAAAAATGATCCATGTTTACATACCTACACAGAGACATATAAATATGTGTGTGTGTGAGAGAGGGAGTGTTTGTGTTTACTTCTTTCAGTTTTGATAAGGGCATATTCTGTGAAATACAAATATGAATCTGGCTCAGCCAGTGAATGACCATTTCCCATAAAAATCATAATTTCAGATGTCAGAACTTTTCAGGAGAGAGCTTGTGAGAGATGAAGTTTTATTAGGGGTGAAGGATGCTTAGGTTATTGATTATCAGGTTTATTAGGTCCTGCAGGATGCTGAGGTGTCCTTGCATTCTGGATGTGCCACACCAGAACCTGGACCCTGCCTTTTCCTGTGTCCCAGTCATAGCCTGAGTCTCAGGAGCATTGACTACTAAAAGTTTTACTTTTGCAAAAGTTAGTTAGGAGATTTCCAGTTACAGGATTTCCAGCTGGAAACTGCAGTCAATAAACCCCGAGCAGCGCTGATTGCTCAACTGCAAACATGGAATTCACACTGTCATGAGAGTGACATCCCTCACTCCTCCTGGCTTCTCCTGATGATGCTCCTGCCTTTCCTGCAGTCCAGCAAGTTCATCCACGCCCGTTCTGAGCTGGCTGTTGGTGTTTACAAGCTGAAGCCCCGAGCCCTGATGCTGCATCACGAGTTCCTGCAGCGGCTCCGGCAGCTCCCCACGGAATACAGCTACGGGGAATTCCGGGAGCTCTACAGGGATTTTGGGACACACTTCATCAAGGAGGCCACTGTTGGAGGCATCTATGAATACACTTTGGTCATGAACAGCGACGAGCTCCGCAGGGCGGGTACGTGCAGCTGGTGGTTGGGAAGGAGCTTTGGGGCCAGATTTTGGGTGGGAAAAGCTCTGTGCAGGCACACAGGGATGACTCAGGTCTGAGATCAGGAGAGGGAGATGATGGGAGAAGGAGTCAACAGCATCTCAAGGAAATCCAGCAGGAAATGTGGGAGTAGAGGTGCTCGTTGGCAGTGAATGAAGAGGTTTTCAAAGCATGCTCAGCATCATGGGCTGGATTTAGTTCACAAAGAAAGGCCCTGTGGCAAGTATTTTAGACAACATGTTTTAGAGGCTGACAAGATGTTGAGATGAATTAGAATCGTGGATCTTAACACTTCTGTTAGCTTTGAAAACCTTCATCCAAGTCCTTTTTCCACTGCCTTTCAAATGGCAGTTTTGAAACACCTTTAGCCTGGAGAGCTTTTCCAGCATGTAGGAAACAGTAAATAATTTACTGGGTGACTCTTGTGCCTGACATTGCTCCTGCTCTTTGGCTCTGGCTCCCTTTGTTGTGAGAAATGATGATTGTTGTGTAGGACAGAGCGAGCAGTGTGACATTAATCAATAGCTGCACTCTCAATTATTTATTCATTGGCAGGGGAGCGAGGAACTGCCTCTGCTGTTTGCAGAGGCATTTACTGGGCTCTGCTTTGTGCAGTACTCTGTATGTTTGTTCTTCTGCTGTGTGGGATGTTCCTTACCCTGAAACAGAGAGAGGGACAGAATTTAGATTCACATTTCAGGTATTCAAATTCTAACAGAGTTTCCCAATTTCTCAGCTGTTGCTGTGGGCCCATCACAAGCCACAATTGTTTAAAGTATTATTGTTTGCATCAAAAAGCACAGTGTCTGCTGTCCCAGATCAGGATCCTGCAGCAAAAACAACATTTTCACACAAGTGCTGAACTGGGCTTTAAATTCTCATCAGGGTTTTGTAGGTCCAGTCTGAGAATTCAGGTTTTTCCCTTCAAATCCCTCATTATCTTTGTACTGTCTGTGCTGGAGCTGAAATTTTCTTTTGCAGACCTGGTATCACACACTGTGTGACATGGTTGGTTCTTGCTCTGCTCTCACACAGAATCCAGTCTTAGAATCATGGAATCCTTTAGGCTGGAAAAGCTCTCTAAGATCATGGATTCTGAGTGTTAACCCAGCACTGCCAAGGCCACCACTAAACCATATCCCTTCGTGCCACATCCACATGTCCTGTGAATCCCTCTGGGGTTGCTGACTCCACCCTTGCCCTGGGAAACTTCTTCCAGGGCTTGAAAACCCTTTTGGTGAAGAAATGTTTCCTGATATCCAGTCTACATTTCCATGAAGCACTTAGGACTCTTCTGGCAGCAGAGAATTGGAGATGTGAGCTGGCGAAAAGAGGAAAAGCTATTCCATCTATTCCTCTTAAAAAACCTGAATCCTGGGCATGGGAAGAGGTGATGGGTAGTCTGTGGTTGGACATGCACTGTTTTCCAACCCACTGCAGCTGTGCTTAACCCAGTACAGCTGGGTGGGTGACTAAAATCCTCCTCTTCCAGCTTTTACCTTGCATTTCCACTTTGCTTCAGAGCGTTCTGTAAAGCATAGAGATTTCATTTCATTTCATACAGTTCTGTTAAGTATCAAAAAAACCCCAAGAAATAATCTTCTTCAGCATATCTTTTTTTTTCTCTTTTCCTAAAGCAAAAAATACTCATCAACTCTCATTTTCTGTGTATGTGGACATAGAACATGAAACAGTTGTATTAAATCCTTACAGTTTTTTGTGTATTTAAGGTTATTCTCTGAGTGATGTCCAGAAATGTGCACAGAAGGGCTTTAACATTGCTGTGGATCTTCGTAAAATCTCTGTGGGACTTGGAGTAGATTCAGCTGGCTGTAAAGCCCTTTTGAAAGAGATTGGAGGTAAGCATGCAATACTTGTGCCATTTAATTTCTTTCTCATAGTGAAAGGAAGGTTTTGTGATCTTGCCTGCCTGAAATATTTCCCCACTCCCTCACAGCCACTTTTGAGTCTGCTGGCTAACCCCAGCCAGGTTTAACAGAGGGGGAAATGTCTCAGAGCTCAGGGTTTTTCCAAGATTTTCTGTGTAGAGAGTAAATATCTGCTCAGCAACCCGAGGAGAAGCAGGGACAGATCACCCACTACCCACCTGGCCTGTGTTAAACATCAACCCCCACCTCTCAGCAGGGCAACCCAGCACTCCTCGTTCTGCATCCTGATGGGGAAAGCAGGGAGGTGATGGTGCTGTGGCAGCCCCTGGGGATGTGGGGAGCTGGGGGTGTGCACCTGGAAATACATGGAGGAGAACAGGGAACATTCCTGGTGGTGAGGAGCATCGGGCTGGGGAAGGACCTGTGAGCCTAAAACCATGGGGAAGGAATTAAAACCATGGGGCTGTGAGCTTAAAACCATGGGGAAGGAATTTAGGGGAGGGGTGCAGGGGAAAGGCTGGGGAATTCCTGCAGGAGAAAGGCTGGGGAATTCCTGCAAGGGAGCAGGAGGGACACAGGACACACTTTGCAGGGAACCAGGTGAGCAGCACTTGTGGCCTTTTTCCTTTGCCCTCTGGGTGGGATGGGTGTGTGGGAGCGATTTTGCTGTTAGCTGGTAACTGCAGCCCACAGAGACACAACCTGGGCAGAGCTGGGCACTTCCCTGAGTGCATTTTTGCAGACAGCACTGCCAGGAAACAGTTTGTGGAGGATTTCGTGGCGCTGGTCCGCGGTGGAGCGAGTGAAGACATCACGGCGCTGGCCCACAGGGACCTGCCCACGGCCCAGCTCATGCAGCAGTGGGGAGATGCTGTGCAGTACAACCCTGAGATCATAAAGCTGAAGGTACTGCACCCTCCACTTCCTCCAGCCCCAGCTGAACACCTTGGAGAGCTCTGTGTTTAAGTAAACAGGATTTAGGGAGAAAAAAACAAAACAGGAATAACAGAGCTTAGAGTGCAGCGTAGCTTCTCTAAGTGAATATTCAGAAATGCAAAGGTGCAGTTCTTTAAAGGGACTGTGGCTGCAAATACATAAAGTAAACAGCTTTAACCCTTTAACTTGGATGTGCAGATGTAATTTCTTGCCAAAAATTGTATCTGGCAGCATGTATTTTATAAGGATTTCTATTTTCCTTGATGTTTATCAACTTCTGTGAGCACCAGTGACCATTCTTTCTGGTTCAGCAGGTCAGGTGGTTCATTGTGCATGCCTGGGTGTTTGTGCAGCTTAGTTGAACCTCAAAAACAGGAGCTAGGCTTTGAAGAGTCAAGGATTTTTGATCCTGGAGAGTTTTAGAAATGCAAAAAAGCAAGCAGAAGTGTGTAGCAATTCTGCCTCATCATCTTTAATGTCAAAATGAGTGAACACTACCAAGGTGCAAGAGAATATCCTGTTAAATAGGAGTTTGGACTGGTAGAGGTAGAAGTTGATTTATAGTTGTTTTTCATTGTAGAATTTAATTTTTGGCAAAAATCTTTACATTTCTACAAGGGGGTTGTTTCTCGAGAAAAAGGTGAATTTTAAAAAGGTGTGAAGCAAGCAAAAATCAGTAATTTGGAAACACAGCCAGTGCCCATCTGGCACTTGCTACAGCCCCTGGTGTGCTGTGGATTGACCTTCCAGAAATGCACTGGGAGGTCTCAGGGCAGGAGACAAGAGAAATGCAGCCCTCAGCACCAAATCCCACACACAGAAAAACCTCCCATGAGGAATTGAGGTGTTCTTTGTCTTGCCTGGCATCACTGACCAGACTGCCCAGTGAAAAACCTCAGGCGGATGTAATTTGGATTTGGTATCTTCATTTCCATACCAATATCCCTGTGGGGCTTGAAGATCAAAAGTACCAGCGGAGTGTGACTAAATGTCAGCCCAAGAATGCTTAGTTAGGGAAAACTAAAGCAAATCAGTTCATAAATCATCTGCTGGAGGGACTTGGCAGGTCACTCTTAGTGTATTTCCTCATTTGTATGATCTGAATTCAAAAAGCAAAGTATGGATCACAGATAATTGATGAAGAGTGGATGTACAGCAGCAGGAAATGAGGAACTTTTTTTTTTTTTATTGGAACATTCTTTAATTCTTGTAGTTTGAGCCTGTGATGGCAGGAGGGTGATTTTTTTGTGTTTCCTGTGCGTGGCCTGCACAGCAGCATCTCTGCAGTGAGGATGGGAACTGGGGATGGATGCTCTGGTGGCACATGGAACTATCATCCCCCTGGCAGGAGTGGGTGATGGCACTGTTAACACCACACTTTCCCCTTGTTCTCAGGAGAAAATAAATGAGTGAGCCCAGGTCTCCTTGGTCCCTTGTCCTCTCTCCCTGACCCCATCTGCAGATGGAGATCAAATCCTCTCCTTTCTGGAAAGCAATGAAACCCTTGCCTGGGTTCCATAAGGATAAAAACCAGCCCTGAAATGCAGGAGTGGTGAAGGTGGAAGTGCTGATGCCTCTGGTGCCTCTGGCTGTGCTGGGGAGCTGTAGGAGGAGATTTTTGTGGATGGTTTTTAGGGGAAATTTTTAAAATCGGAGTAAGAGATCACTCAGAAAATGTAAGTTTGAGCAAATCTGATCTGTAAACATCTGTACCATAAAAATGGATGAGAAAGGATTTAATGAAACTCCTGTGCAACTTAGACTGTTTCTTATCCAGCAAAGTGGCTGCTGCATTTTGTTACACATTTCCAACTGCTCTGGTGTGGGAAGCCAAGGGGAGCATCCCTGGGAGCGTTCCTGACATCGTGGCCTTGCTGTTCATAAGGTTTTAGCCAATAGCAAGGGGAAAGCTGGAGATTTCCACACCGCCTCCATTTCCCCTCCAGCTGTGCCACCGCCCAGCCTTGCGATGTTCACGGCATTCTGAGCTCAGGAATTGATGGAGTTTCTCCCCTCCCTTTAGGCAGAGCCACTGTATGAGCTGGTGGCTCCCTCTGACTTGGCTGATTCCAGCAGAATAAAGGAGAATCTGCGCCGGGCTCTGGAGGAGTTCCAGCTGGAGAGCAGTTCCTGTCGCTGTGCTCCGTGCCATGGGAATGGCATCCCCTTCCTGACAGGTACAGGGCTCCTCTGCTCTGAAATTAGCTGGGAATTCCTGGGGAGCACATGGCAAACAAGCTGCTCTTCAGTTTTTCCTGACATTTCTTTATCAGGGAGTTACTTTGTGTTTTTAAAGTTGCTCTGTTTGGAGAGTCCTGGTAAGTAAAGAGTAAAGTCAAGGGATGTGTCTTTGTCATGGGAGTGACCACTGTCTGTATCAGTTTCACAGGAGAATTTGTTACTTCTCAGTTATTCATTTATAAAAAAACATAATCCTTAACATCTTTAAGTCTCCTTCTTTTGCTTTTAAGATTGCTTCCATCCTCCTGGAGAAGTGACTACTGTCTCAGCATTAATTAGTGTTTGTAAAAGGGTTTTGAAGATGAAAAGCACCATATAAGTGCCAAGCACAGCGATCACCACCACCTCCCCCTGTTTCTGATAGAAGCTGTCCTCCTCTGTAAGCAGGCTGTGATTTAAAAAATGAAGGGGAAAAATAATCAAATTAAATGAAAACCGCTCTGCCTAAACAAGAGATATATGATGTGATGAGAGCTTCTAACAAAGGGACCATTTTGTCAAGTGCCTAATTCCAATCTGCATCTGCAGAAGTCCTGATGAGAATTGTTATCATCAAATTGTATCTAATGCAGAAACGATCACTTCAGGTACCAGCCAGCTGATTGTAGCAATTCAGGCATTTGTCTTATGGTGACCTTTGTTTAAATAACTTTACAGGAGCTGAGTCCAGGTTAGTATTTTATTTAGGATCTTCTCAGCAAAAGTTTTAAATGGCCATGTATTTTCTTAAATGGGAACTCTTCTGCAGGTTCCTGACACGGGATGCACATCCCTGGGTTGCCAGAGCAGGGATACTGGGCTTTTCCTCAGCCACAAAACCTAGTTGGGATATTCCTGTCCTGATTGCTCTTTCTTGATGCTGCAGTTTGTTCTTTATCAGCTTTACCAAGAGCACTCTCCAGAGACCCCACCTACAGTGCTGTGCCCAGGTGTGAAACCCCAAATACTGAAAGGACATGGAGCTGCTGGGGAGGGACAGATGAGATGCTGGGAAGGAATTCCTGGCTGTGAGGGGGATGGGACCCTGGCACAGGGTGCCCAGAGAAGCTGTGGCTGCCCCAGGATCCCTGGAAGTGTCCAAGGCCAGGATGGACAGGGTTTGGAGCAGTCTGGGAAAGTGGAAGGTGTCCCTGGCCATGGCAGGGATGAGATGAGCTTTAGGATCCCTCCCAGCCCAAACCATGAAGGATTCTGTGATCTCTTTTGGAGAAGAGCAGGAGGAGTCTGTGGTCTCCTGGCTTGTGGAATTGCACCAGTGGGTCTGAGGTGGAGCTGCAGGGCAGGAACAAATGTCTGGAGAGGTGAGAGGGAGTGCAGGACAGTCCCAGCTCCCCTCTTCATTGGTACTGATCCCTTCAGCACTGGAGAAAAGCGATGCCATTTCACCCACTGTCCCTTCCTCCCAGGAGATGAAGTGCTGGAGAGAAGTGGATGCCTGCTGGGCAGTGTGGCTCCAGGACTGTAATTCCCACCCCCTGTGCTTGCTTTCAGGAGCAGAGTGTGAGTGCCTGTGTCCCCTCGGCTACAGCGGCACCGCCTGTGAGATCAGCAGGAGGAAAGGTGAGAGTCCCCAGCTCCCAGGGACAATCCCAGCGGTGTTAGGAGTGTCCAGGGATGGGGAGTGATGCCAGCCCTGGCTGTCCCCAGGCTGCCCAGCTCAATGCACCCAGCTGGGCCCCTGCAAAGGGGACAGATGTGTTTTCCCTGTCCCTTGTCTGAATTTCTGTGCCCTCTTGAGGAGGTGGGTTTATTTTTGCGTGTACATGCCCTGCAATTGTATCCAAATAGGAATTCCTGCCTAGTTCACAATCCCTGGAAAGCCTCAGGTCTCCTCCTTAGGAAACAGCTCTGTTTCCTAAGTTTTTCCCTTTGATAAAGCCAGCATGTTGCAAACTGTTCCCCCCCAGATATGCTACCGTGCATTCTAATCTTAAAATCTTATTATGTTGCTTCAAAACATTTATTGACGCTTCTTGGTCAACTTTATGTCTCTGCTGTCTCCTGACTGATGTTTTTAACTCCTTCTAGTTTAGGATCATCTGTGAATTTAATCATTTTGTTTACTTCTTCCAGCTCATTAATTTAGATGCTAAATACTACCAGATCCCAGGCACCCAGAGCTCTGGCACCAACCCACAATTTGATGCACTGCATTTATCACTGGCTTTGTTTACAGCCTTACCCAGTATTCATTCTGCATGGCTGTGTCTGAACTGAGCCAGGCTGAAATGCACTTTAAGCCAAGATTTCACTGAACAGGGGGTCAGCTTTTGGGTATTTCTAAGGCAGTCCATGGAGCCTTGAATGGTGGAGTCACTGACACCTTACTTCAGTCTGTTTTTCACACTCATGGTCACATCCAACCCTCTCAAAGCTCACATCCATCCATTTGTCAACACTGTAACTTCATTTCTCACTCCCATTTCCTCCTTTTATGTGTTGCCTCCGTGATTCTCAGGATTTTGAATTTATGTCACTCACATGCTCAGGGTCCAGAAGAATCAGTGTAATAGGAAAAGCAATGGAGGGAAAGCTGAATAGTCAAGCTGTTGTTCACTGAAGTGCTAACACTGCCCCTACCACCTCGAAATATGGCCAAGACAAGTTTAGTTGGTCTGTTTCATATCTAGGCCTGAACTTGGACAAAGAGAGAAACATCCTTCAAGCAAAGATAAAGCTAATTGCTTTTTCCCCCCCTTTCATGTCTTCCTGAAGTGTAGTTTGAACAAACACCAGAAATGCTGAACAGAGAATTAACATCTCTGAAACAACCCCTCACTGCTAACAACTCCAGTATATTGTTAGTGATGGGGACAGCGTTAGCAGGGCTGTTCATATTCAAATACAATTCATGGGAGCTGACAGCTCTTCCATGGAAAGAGCTGCTTGTTTCTGACTGTCCTTTCCAGCTTTGTGGTTGTTTCTTTTCCAGATGCTGCTGTTAATGGAAGCTGGGGGTGCTGGGCCAGCTGGTCCCCGTGTTCAGGAGGTCAGAGGACAAGAAGGCGACAGTGCAACAACCCTGCCCCACAGAACGGCGGCTCCTCGTGCTCAGGGCCAGACTCTGAGGCAGTTCCTTGCTAGAAGGAACCAGCAGGAGCTCACACAGAGCAGATGGGCACTTGGCAGACTGCTTGGGAGGACATCACCTCACTGCTTTCTGAGCTGGCCTCGCTCTGCCCATGGGTCTCCTCCAAATCAGGAACATTTCAGAAGACACTGGGAGCTGGGGGGTGTTGGGAACCACAACTTTGGGTGTTCAGTTGTCCAGTGGGATTGAATGTGCTTACCAACCTCAGTATTTTGCCTTTTCCCTGTCTTCATTGCAATGGGCTAAATGAGACAAGCTTTATCTCTGTCTGTATTTGGTAGCTGCATGATTTCAAATTACACTGTCTTGTTGCTGAAGGTTCCTTTGAGATAAGAAGAGACACTTTGATCTTACGTGCAGCAGGATGTGCACTGATGCACAGCTTCTGTGAAGGCAGCTGTGTCATGTGGAGCAAAATCCAGCACATTAAAGCCTAAATCTCAATGAGCACCACAGTATCTAACGTGACATTTAGAGCCACTGTGCCTCACTACCCTGCTTTCCCAATTTATTGTATTGTTCCCACCCCTGCCATGGGCAGGGACTCCTTCCACTATCCCAGGCTGCTCCCAGCCCTGTCCAACCTGGCCTTGGACACTGCCAGGGATGGGGCAGCCACAGCTTCTCTGGGACAAATGGAACCTTTTGAAAAAGCTGTCTGCACATCCCCTGAGATCTGCCCTGAGCAGCTGCATTTGCCCCAGACAAGCTCTGGTTAAAAAGTCTGATCCCATGAAATCCAGTGTTCCAGCTGCTGCTGCTGGGTCCATGCAGGGTGGGACATCTGACTTGGAGAGGGTTCACTGTAAAAAAAGACAAACTGGTTTGCCTGTTATTACCATCCCTGGAGCTGTGCATCACAGTCCAGGTCTAACAGAGGGACTTTAAAACACTGTGCAACATTTCATGAGCCTGGATCCTTCCAGGGACTTTCCTCCTACAGCTCTGGTGGTGGTAAATGATTTTTGCCAAGACATTTGGTTGGACCTGCTGCAAAACAACCAGCAATAGCTTTGGTCCAAAAGGCAATTCCACCAGTGCAAAGTTGCTCATGAGTGTTGTGAGTCTTCTAACATCCACAAGGTCAAACTCTTCTTCTGAGGGCTTTTTAGCAGAGCTGGTGATGGTGGGCTGGTATCGCCCGTTCCTTTCCTTTCAGACTGACGTTGTCTGAATGTAATTCCTGTGAGAGCAGCTCAGGCTCCCTGACATCTGAACAATGGAACATGCATTTAGTTGTAGCCCTCATGCCGCCTCCACACTTATCGACAGGGCTTCTGTGACAGCTTTAAGAAAGGCAGAGCACATTGCATATGTAAAACAAGAGGGCTCTGTGCTCATTATGGGCTTCATCATTTAGCTGCCAACCCAAAACATTTCCCTTTTCCACTGTGTAGCTGCAATATCTTTTGTGTGATGGAAATTTGCCAAGAGATTCTTTTTTGGGTCATGGTCAAAGAGGTCACTGCTTGCTTGACGTGGGATATTCCTCCAGGTTTTATGCAGGGGCTCTGTAGAAACCTCTGTGGAGGTGAGGACCCTGAGCATGGTTCACCTCTGAGGACACAAACTGCAGTGTCATTGCCTGCCCTTGTTGAGAATCATCGGTGTCATCTGATTAAGGACATTTCTCAGATGAGTCAAGTGGCTTTTGTAAATTTAACCACCTTTCCTGATCATCAAGCTGGTTAAATACACGGCAGGGATTGCCTCTCTCCACTGCTGCAGCGAGGACAGCCAAGTGTAGTGACCTGACTTGGGACCATTGTTTCCAAACCAGAAAAACACAGATTTTTTGAAGTGGTGACAGCACCTGAGTTTGTATATTTGGGGTTTTTAATTTTTGGAGGAAGAGAGGAGAGATTTGTCAGTCATCAAGATCATCAGGACAGTCTGACTGAAGTATGAGTTCAGCAGTGGCTGAATATTCAGCCTTTAGGCTTAGAATCCTCCCATAAAGGACATAACTTTACCTTGTCCTTGTGATTTTGTGCTTTGATTCGCCTAACTAATGATTTATTATAACCTGGAGGGTGATAAAAAACACTGTGCTGAATCTTTTATTGTTTCATTTTGGTTGGCATTAAATTTTGGTACCATCTTTTACTGGTGTTCCTAACTCTCACTCCCCGTGTAAGTTCAGATTAATAACCCACGCGCGAGGGCTCCGGGCAGCTGTGCACGTGTTCAGCCCTGCTCCTGCTGCTCTGGCCCATCCCTCTGGCTAACATACTCACCTCCTACATCCCATGTTGTATTTTCACAAGCTGTCTTGAGGAAAAGAAGAGGATAAATATGGAGAGGCTGTATTTTGTTGCACCTCCCTGCTTGAAGACATTGCTGCTGGGGTATCGCGCTTGGGGAACTCCCAGAAGGGTATTTCAGGTGAGCTGTAATTGCTTCTTCCAGCTTTCCCAAACCAGCTGGAATCTTGCCACCCCTTATATCTCCATCAGCAGTGGGAAACTGGACTGCTTTCCAGCCTGGATTCATTCATGTGCCCCCTGTTGTGTCATGTCACACAGACGCTTTAGAGGCTGGAACATTATCCAGGCTGCAGCTGAGGACTTGCAAACTCAGTATTGCCAAATTATTTTATCACGCTGCTGTTTCCCCCACTTCCAGATGGATGTAGTTGTTCCTGCCCAGTTCTCTCCCACACTGAGATGTTTTGTTGAAAGCAACCCAGAAAGGCCTTGCAGAGGTATTAGCAGTCCCCAGATTTCAGACTCCTGGTTTTAACCTGGTGGCTGAAGAACCCAACACAACTGCCAGATTTCAGGTCAGAAATCATGCCTGCAGATTCATCTTCCTTTTATATCCCGTATTAATACCTCCTATTTCTGTAAATCAGAAAGCTAGAGTTTAATACAGTAATGATTACCATTATAAACAAATATTTTTACTGATTTGTAGTGCAGCTTCACAGGTCTCACTGTGGTGGTCATGACTGGGCAGCACCACCACCACCAGTCCCTCCCCAAACTCCCCAGAACCTGGAATTTCTTTTGTTTCAGGTTTTTCTGGTGGGATAAAGTGTTTTGTATCTTCCTGTGCCTGTGCATTCCGCTGTATGAAAAGGGAAGGCAACAATTTTGAGCTGCTCCTGCCAGGGAATTTTTGCCTGCTGTAAACTGCCAGGCTCAGAGGGACGCAGGCGTTGGGGCAGCTGATGTGACATTGACCCTGAGGTAGAAAACAGCTCTGTCTCAAGCACTGCCCTTATCTCCTCTGCTGTTAGCTGGTTATCTGGAGCCTACACCTTGCAACCTCAGGTGTATTGTCATCAATCATTTCCTATTTTCTTCTGCGTGCTGGTTCCTCTCTGCCCTTCCTTTGTTAATAACCCAGTTTGCCTATATCCATAAAAATATCTGATTGTGATACCATTTATCCAAAGCGCCACGCATCCATCATGTGCTTATGAGTGAGATAAACAAGGTCTCCTGGGAAATATGCCGCCAGAAATATATAGGATAAATAACTATATCAAATGTATGTCAGTGTGCAAGAGGGGAAAATCCATTCATTAAAAGCCGGGTGGAACTGCAGTGTTTTATTGTACCCTCTAAGCTTTTAGTTTAACTAAGAAACACACATTTCTGCTGCTTATCTCATCTTGCACAACTCTCCTGCTGCCCACTTCAGCATGAGATATATTAGCTTCTTCCACTGCCATTGTAAATGTGTAATTGCTCATAATCTTTTTTTTTTTTTCTTATTTTTTTTTTCTTTTTTCCTTTCCCTAGACCTTACAGGCAGCTTCTTCCTTTCTTCTGACTCCAGCTTTGCTGCTCCTGGGTTTCAGCATGTGGGTGTTTGAGCCCTGGGGTGGAGGGGGAGGACAGGGGCACTATCCACCTTCCTTTGGTGTGAAGGAAGCCTTTGGGTTTGTGTCTAAGTGCTTTGGGCTATGAGTTGAGTGATGAGGATGAACAACAGCAGGTAAAACATAGCTTTCTGCTCTTATTTATATGTTTCCTGATGGGATTTTGCATGCAGTTTCTTTAATCACTTTGATTTATTCTTTTTTCCTTTTTTTAAATTTCTTTTTGTGGTTCTTCTGTGATTTATCCTTCTAGAAACAGCTCTAAAAGCTGAGGATGCAGGTTGTTTTCCTACAGGCCCCATCTTTTCCCAGCCTCCAAGGCATCAGATCTTTCTGTTCATTAATTTCTCCCCTCTGGTTAAAAAATGAGCACAATTGGTTTTCTGGCTGAGGTGACTTTGTACTCATTTACTTGCAGGCATTTTCCTGAGTCCTAGGAAGTCGATGTAAGAGGTAAGAATTGCTTGTGAGCCAAAGTGGTCCTTGGTGTAAGAGCCCTGTCTCGTGTTTCCACACAACCTGGCAGCATTCATGAAATCACCTGTTGTGATCCTCCATTTCACGTTCCTTTGGATGTCTAGGTCACACTGATCCATGGGTGCTTCATGCTGCTTCATTTCCTAACACAGAAGACATCAAATTCAAGCCCTTGGGAGCAAATTCCTCTCTGGGTGAACAGTTCCTTTGCCTGGAATAGCAAGGTTGGCCCAAAAGGCCACCTCTTTGTCCCCCAGCAAAGGGATTTTTCACACAACAATCCATCTCTGGGCTTGAGACAACTTGGTTTGTTGTTTTCAGCCCATAGTTTTATTTTACAAGAAAAAAAAAAAAAAAAAAAAAGTGGTTAAAAAGCTGGCCTTTGGCAAATATGCCCACAAAAGAAAATATGGGTCCAGATCTTCAGGTGCCATAAATCAGCTGCAGTGAAGGAACAACACTGATTTACATCAGCTGAGTGTCAGCCTGTAAATCCCCACTGACACACAGTTGAAAAACAAGCATTTCCAAGCACCTGAGCAATTTCTTTCACTAAACCATGATTCCTTTCTACTCCCCCTCTCCATTCAAATGTCTACAGAAGGGCTGCTTTGTGCTTTGAGGTTTTGGTGCTGTTCATAATGCCTGATTCCTTCTCAGAGCTTTTCTGCCCCCCTTCTCCCCTCGCAATGAAAAGCTCAGTAAAATGAAGTGCCGTTTGCCTTCCGTCCATCCCAGGTTTTTGTGGCAGTTCATTAAGAAGAGGGAGCTGCAGGCTGTCGCCGTGGTCTCTGGACACAGTTCAATACTGTGTGCATTCTTGTGCTGAGATTTACGTCTCACATTCAAAGGAGCCCCTTAAATCAAGCAGCCTGTTAGCATCTTCTCAGGCTCTGTGTGCCTGGGAGATAAAATGCCTGCGTGCTAATAGTCAATTCATCACTGATCTTACAGAGGAAAAGCCTTTGCCTGTGTGGGAACATCCTCTGCCCAACGGTTGCGTTCGAGCCTCTCTATTTATGGCTTTATTTATTTATTTAAAATTCCTCATCAGCTTGGGCTTGCATCTTGCAAGGATGCTTCAGCATCTTCAGGCTGAAGCCTTCTCCATGCAGAGCAGCATATGGCTTTGCTGCAAATGAAGCCCTGGCCAATATGCTGGACTTACAAATCTGACAGTGCCAACTTACAAAAGTTTTGTGGTACATATGTCAATACCAACTGCATAGATCATGAGCTTTTCCTGTGTTTCCCAAAGGAAAATACATAAACTCCTCGAGAGTCAAGCTCAGTTATGTAAACACTCGCCGTGGATTTATTTCATGGCACCCGTGATCACCCAGCAGCTCCACCTCCTTTGGGTGGATTCTCTGCCATCTTCTGTGCTGCAGCAGTGGTGCTGAGCACTGGTGGGGCTCCCATCACATCTGGTGGGGCTCCCATCACATCTGGTGGGGCAAAACCGTGGGAGCAGTTGCTCAGCTTTTGCACAACGACTCCAGCATTTGTTGAAACGCATCAGTGGTGAATTATTTCTCCCAGGGGTAATTCTGTCACACTCCTGGAGTATTTATAGCCCAGCCCAGGTTCCAAACCACCCCATCCCAGGCACCTTAGGCTTTCAGCAGGCTCTGCTCTGGAGGTTTCTCCCAGCACAGGGCTGCCCTCCGTGCTGTGGGGCAGGGTTGGAGCATTGCCGGCTGCGCCGCTGTGTCCCCGCCTGGCACGGGGACCAGCCCGACCAGCAGCTCCAGCGCCCGTCTGTCTCACCACCTGGGGACACACAGGGAAAAAAAAGGGAAAAACAAACCAAAAAAGGGATTTCAGGTCTGGCTGAAACTCCTCTGGATACAGACTCCCTGCTCTATCCCAGCCATGCCCAGGCTGTTGATATCAAGGCACTTTGAAGCCAGAGTGGATGAATCAGCATGGCCCCAAACACCAACAGCTGTTTCTTGTCCAACTCTGAAACCCTCAGCCTTCCCTTTCCCAAAGCACAGCTCACAGCTCTCTCTGCAGCAACTTCCTAGCCTCTGACCAAGGCAGAGGGACAAAAGTCCCCTAACGTGGTGGGGATGTTGTGAAAAGTCCTTTTGGAGATGGGTCATTTCAAAGCTTTTTCATTACAGTACAGACTGAGCTGTCAGGAGAGGTCGATACTATGGATTATGGCACTGCTCCTGAATGATGGGAATGCTTGATGGCTGTCATTTACTGTCGTTTTTTATTTACTCATCTGGCCTTCGTGCCTGGCTTGGGCACTTTATTAATCCAGACAGCACAAATGGATGTGTGTGCTCTTTCTTAGTGCTGGCTGGGAAGCTGCTTTTTCCATCTGCTGGAACATTGTGTTTTTAAAAAAAATAAAATAGTTTGGTCTTAAATGAGTTTTGGAGCTGAAACTTTGAAACTAAAAGTTGCCCATGAGTTAGAAATGTTCCTGTCCCCACTGTTGCTAAAATCAAGGAGCACAAGGCTGGCCAGTCAAGGGCTCTGCTTTGGTGGCAGGTCCTGGGTTTCCCAAGCAAATTCCTGAGATTTGGATTTATTTTTTTTTTTAAATAAACTCACTTTGCAGTCACTGAAGCAAAGCTTTGGCATTCAGCCTCACAAACCATCTCCCCAGATCTGCTCTAACTCCTTATCTCATCACAGCTTTGATTTTCCACTGGTGAGACCCCAGTGATGAGCCCACAATTGAAGGACTGGAGCTCTGCCTGGTGGAACTGATCTAAAGATGGATTTTTCTGCCAGCTTCATGTGCTGAAATATAGATATATATATATATAGATTTTCTTTTTTTGATTTTTTTTTGGCTTAATGAATCAGGACAAAAATATCCAGAGAGAGCTGCAACTTTTTTTGGAAATGAAAGAGCCTGTTCCATCCGTGGCTTTTTCTGCTACCCACTTAACTTTTTAGGGTAGTATAGAAAGTGACAAAGAAAACATAAATATAAGCCTGTCACTTTGGAAGAACATATTTTTTCACCCCAAAATAGAAACTCTAGTCAAAGTGCATCCCAGGATGGGGTGGGAAATCTGGCAATGTAGCAATTTTTCACTAAAACAGCTTTTTTTGGTGGCACGTTGTATGAGCACCTGAGCCTTTCCCCTTCCCTCCTCCCCCTGCCTGCTGAGGTTTGTGCTCTCCCTCTTGGAGCACCCATCCTTAGTGGGATGCCATGAGCCCTCCAGAGGATTTCCTGGATTTAACCCAGCAATTAAACACATCCTCATTTCCACTACTCTATTTATAGATATATAAATAAATATCTGTATAAATATCTGTATGAATAAATATCTATATAAATAAATATCTGTATGAATAAATATCTATATAAATAAATATCTGTATGAATATTACTATTTATAGTAATAATAAATTATAGAATGGTTTGGGTTGGAAGGGAACCTCTCACTCCAACCCCTCTGCCATGGGCAGGGACACCTTTCACTATCCCAGGCTGCTGTCCAACCTGGTCTTGGACACTGCCTGGGGTGGGACAACCCATGCCAGGGCTTCACCACCCTTAGAGGGAAGATTTCCTTTTTCATGTCTAACCTAACCCTGCTCTTTTTCAATTTAAAGCCATTCCCCCCTCTCCTGAGCTGCCCATCTTATTCTCTTGCAGGGCCGCTCGGAATAATGCAGCAACAAAATAAGGGAAGCAACAAGAAGGGAAGGTAGGATTGAGGCATGGATGGTTGGAGCTGCTGGTTCAGCCACGTGGAGGGGGGAAATCCATCCCCTTTTCTGCCTGTCCCCCTGCCCTGCTGAGCCTGGGCTCTCACCTGGGCGCTCAGTCTGCTCGCAGGCAGGGCCTCTGTAGCCAGGGCGGCAGTGGCAGGAGCAGGTGTCACCCACCAGGACGGGCTCCCCGTTGTTCTGGCACGGCCCACAGCGACAGGGGCTGAATTCCAGCAGGAACTCATCCAGAGCCCGCTTCAGGTTCTGCCTCTTGGTCTCCATGTGGCCGAGGTTGCTCCTGCGCAGGATTTCGTGGATGGGCTGCAGCTGCGGGGAATGGAGATGGATGGCATGGAAACAATTTCAGCTGGGCATCGACTGGGATGCTGTGACATTGCTGGATAAATTCAGGACTGGGGAAAAACTCATTTGTCTTCCTCGACAGCTGCATGTACATCATGCAAATGTGTTGCTGCCCCAGTGAGGAGCCACCGGTCCAAAACCTTCCTCATCTTGGAGGTTTGTGTGGGATTGGCTTTTCTGGACATGCTTTGGAGTTTTAGTATGGATTCGAATGATAAGTTAAAACACCCCAGTAAGCCCGTTTTTTTTACTAATTTCTTAGTGCTGTCACAATCCCTGAGATTCTTGCATGCTTTTTGCCTCTTTGAAGAAAATGTTTTGGTAAGAGCTTTGGACAGAGGGTGTCATCAAAATTTATTGCCATCCTATCGCTTGCAGTGGCCAGATTGTGAAATATCCAGTAAATGCTGAGAATGAAGAATTTTGCCTATATATTTTTTGCCCTTTGATGTAGTGAAATAATACTGTCATCTACAGCTTTGGGAATGTAACTCGCTCATCATATTTTCCAGCAGCAAAACACAGTTCCTATATAGCAGTCAGCAAAAATAGTCCAGTTTGGGAAGCAATTATAACTTGCCCAACTGAATATTAATATTCAATGAGTATTAAAGCTAAAATCTTGGGACTGTGTGAGGACACTTAATATTTGTCCATCGATGCAGCTGTGCTAACACTCCCTTTCTAGGCCAGGAATTTGTTCCAGAGAAGACCTGGGTGTCAGCAAGGCAGTGTGAGAGTGATTTGTGGGGAGGATCAGGATCAGCTGGGCTTTGGGATGAACTCTTAGGCAAATTTGCACAAGCCTGTTTGGCAAACTGAGGGGGCTGCAGATAAGAGCTGCTGAAGTGGCTGCTCTGGTTGCAGGGTGACTGCTCAGCTCTGGAGCAGCCAACAGAGAGGTCAGTGCATGGTTTACTGGAAAACTGCAACAAATTTTGCCCAGAACTGATGGGAACTTGTGCAAAAAGGTGAATAACCTGCAGCTGGAACTGAAAGCACTTTCTGCCACCAGGTGCTGCCCGGGAAGGCTTGCACAGTCCTTCTTGCCCTGCCAATAACACAGATAATTCCCAAATCCATTTTCCCTTCTCCCACTCTCTGTCAGAGCTTTCAGCCCTGCTTTCAAATGAAGACAAGAGGGATAGAAATGGCAGCGTGTCCCTGCCATGACAGAGATCCTTCCCCCACATGCCACAGCTTCTCCTGGAGCAGACTGGTGATCTTGGCATCTTGGGGTCCTCCTGACCATAGCTGAGGGGTTGTGGCCATGCCCTGGTGCCAGCTCTACCCTGGATTATTTTTTTGTAGGGTTGCTCTTCTCTGTCCCTTTCCATCCCCTCTGCTTGCACCCATCTCCTCCCTCCCCACAGAAGCCCTATAAGACAGTTCCTGTTTTATGGGGCATCCAGTGAAACAAAAGGGAGACTGGGGCTTTGCTGACTTTTATGGCCACAGACCTTCTTTTTGGAGTGTGGAGGAAGACAGGACCCACCTGACAGAGAAGCCAGGAGCTCCCTGCTCAGAGAACTCCTGGAGAGGACCTGTCTGTGCAGAGCTTTTGCTGGGTAACAAAACACTTTCCCCAGCCCCCTGTGAGTCCCCTGCTTATACAGGAGGGCAGACAGCATCAGGGAGAGTACTAGGGATGAATACAGCTGCAATTCATTGTGAAGCTGTTGGGGGGAACACATCAGAAACTTAACCTGGCACTAATCCAGCATTAAGCTCCTTGTCCATCTCCCTGTGGATGCAGTCAGTGGGAGATGTACTCCCCATTGTGAAATGAATAAGAGGTTACCAGATCAGTGGCCCATTACATTTAATCTTGTTCTGTGATGGGATCACAATAAAAATACGAAATGATCTGCTCGGCTACACTTTCATTCCTTAGAGCGGCAGAGTTTCTTCAACTGCAGAAAAGCCTTACCTGGAAATCAATAATAGCAGGATTATATTTTAATGACCTGGCCCAGTGACGATACATTTTGCCATCCCAACTGTTCAGGAGCCCTCCGCTGTAACTGGTGTCTCCCCCTCTAATCCGGGGAATAATATCTTCCACAACTGCACTGTGGCTCTCAGCATCTGGAAAGTTGAATTGCACAGGTGTTATTCAGCTGCTGTTTCCACACAGACCCCAGAAACTGCTAAATGGAGGTGAGGTCAATCATGCAGGGGGCTACCAGGGAGCTGCCTCTTGGGATGGATGTGAGCTCCCTGCTTTCTGCTCATGGGGTGAGCCCTGCCACCTCATCACAAGGTGACAAGTTGAGAATCCCAAATCCTCTAAGCTGATAAAACCTGAAGAGCCTGCACTCCTCCAGCCTTGGTTTCTGGGTAGGACATGGGCAGTGGATCACACTGTCTATAGCTCATTATGGAATGTACAAATCTGGGGGTTCCTGCCCTCTTTGAGCACTTTTTAGAGTCTATTTTGACTTGTTTTAGTTGCCATGCACACCCAGTCTGTCATTGCTGTAGACTGCAGCCTCCCAGCCACCCCACGGCCTCTGTTTCTAATCCAGACATTGCTACATCAATTCCTGCTCTTTTAAGAGGGATCAGGAGTCCTGGAGATGCAGACCCAAAGTTTCTGTGGTCCCACCTTGTCTGGGGAATGGCACCAGGGCTCCCTTCCTCACTCCTTGTGTGCCCCTACACGAGTCTCTGTGCCCAAGTGACCAAAACAAGTGACCCAAGGAGCCTCAACAGCCCCTGCCCTGCTGCTGTACCAGTTTTCAGTAATCCTTTGTTTTTGCAGTCAGAGTGTGTCAGAGTTGCACCCAGATCCAGTTTCTCCTTGCTGGCTGTAATGCCAAGGGACAGGCCAACACAGGCACTTATCTCCTCCGTGCTGATGGCTGCAAACCAGAAAGTAGACAGGTAAATTCAGTGGCTCCTGATGTCCATTTTCCCACTTTTTTTTCCTTCTTTGAATAAAAGATTTGGTTATTTTCATGGCTTTGTATTTCAAAGTCAAAAGCTATTCTGGGCAGAGGACAGTGGAAAAACCCCAATATTTTATTGGGGTATATTTGGCCTATCATGTAATAGGTGTAAAAGCTGTTTCCTTAGAAAATATTAGAAGAAAGTAAAAACTTTAAGGCTTCGGGCACAAACGTCCATGTCTGATCTATGTATTTAACAACAAACTTTTGATATTTTTTACAGACTAACACATAACTAAGGTAAAACCAGGAACAACAGCTGAAATCAATAGATCCAAACTAATTTTCCTAAATTCAGGCTTTGACCTACCTATTAATGGCTTAAGCATCACCTTAAGGAGTATCTTAGAAAAGGTCTGTGTGCTGAGAGCTGCCAGAGCTTTCCTGCCTGCTGCTGCCAGCACCAGCACATACATCATGAAAATATGTAACTGGAGAGCCATGAAGCGACTGCAGAGGGGAGAAGGGAGCTAATGAGCTGGTTTCACCAAGGTAAGCAATGTGCATATTTCATACAGCCTGGTTTTATGTAAGCACCTCAGTCTACTGCAAATATAAGCCTGTGCTCTTTAGTAGTTAAAAAGTCCATTGATTTCAGTAAATGTGGGTATTGTAAGTAATAGGTAACTTCTATTGCTCTTTTTTTGTTGGAGGACCTTAAAGTGTTTTCCAAAGGAGCCTGGTGATCAATACCATGGTATTGAGAGGAGGCACAGAGATCAGTGGGGGTTTTGTGCTGTGGTTTAATGGTCTGAAGTTTAAACCTTTGTCCAAGTCCCACCGTGGAGCATTGTCTGCTGAACAGCCTCCCCTCAGCACTGGGGAGCAGGGCCTTGCCTTGCTTGTGTTTAAAATATTGCTCAAACACTCATGGCTCTGGTTTTGTGTAAATATGGACTGGTTTGGGTTAAAAGGGACCTTTAAGGGCCATCTGGCCCAGTCCCTCTCCCTCATGGGCAGGGACATCTTCAACCACACAAGTTTTTCCAGAGCCCCATCCAACCTGGCCTTGAATGTGTCCAGGGATGGGGCACCCACCACCTCTCCAGGCAACTTGTGCCAGTGTTTCACCAACCTTGTTGTAAAAAGTGTCTTTTTTAATCTACATTGACCCTCTTTTAGCTGAAAACCATCACCCCTTGTCCCGTCACAATGGGGCCTGATTAAGGCCTGTCTTTCTAATAGGCCCCTGGAAGGTTGCAGTGAGGTTTCTCTGGGGCCTTTTCTTGTCCAGGCTGAACAATCTAAATTCCCTCAGCATTTTCTCATAGGAGAGGTTTTTCACTCCTCTAATCAGCTTTGTGGCCTCCTCTGGACTTGCCCCAACAGCTCCATGTCTTTCCTGGGCTGGGCACCCCAGAGCTGGATGCAACACTGCATGTGGGACCTCAGAGGGGCAGAATCCCCTTCCTTCACCTGTACATGGCCTTGTTGGACCTCATGGGGTTCCCACGGGCACAGAGCTTGTCCAGATCCCTCTGGGGTGTCACCTGAAAACTTGTTTGCTTCTGCACACCCTACAGGAGGGGCTCACTGCAGCCAGCTGGGGCCCAAATCTGCTCCTTGGCCTGGTGGGTCCAAACCCTGCTTAGGTACTCAGCATCCTGAGAGTTCCAACTGGAGAGAGCTGAAACCTGCTCCAGACTTGAGTGGGAACTGCATCCCACCGCAAAAACTGGGCCCTTGAGAAAGATTAAACGTGTAGCACTCAATTACTTGTACTAAACTGTTCAACAGTTGTAAACACAGTGGGTAAAGTTCATTCACCCAAAGCAACATGAGTGATTGCTTATCTTGGTGCTGGAGTGCCATAAAATTGAACTTGAGGAACACCCTGATTAATTGATTTGCCATGGTTCCCGTTGAGTAATTATGTTCAGCGAGGGGCTGTCGATACCATTCGCTATTGGTCACAGAAAGATCGGGTCTTGATAAATGAAAAGTGGTTATCACTGCAAAAGGGTGGCCTCAGTAAATATTGGCACTTGAGGGGGGAGCCCTGATAGGGTTGGTTTTTTTTTAGTATGATATAATTTGTGATAGTTAAATGTGCTGGAGTGATTAGATTTACTGCTGCATTTTGAATTAATCAGAATATATGAAGACTCTTTCTAATTTACTCCGTGCATAATGTTCCTCCCATAAATGTTCTTGTAATGTGTGAACACATTATGCTGTTTTCTGCTAAATAATAGAACCATAACAATCTATTTTAAAAACAAGTAATGAAAAATATTGATGGCAGAGCAACGAGGGACCTCGTTCTGACATATGTATTTATTTCA
Organism: Parus major; assembly: GCF_001522545.3. Classification (NCBI taxonomy): domain Eukaryota; kingdom Metazoa; phylum Chordata; class Aves; order Passeriformes; family Paridae; genus Parus; species Parus major. The sequence continues at coordinate 27,184,678 of NC_031777.1, read as the reverse complement.
CTCATGACCACATCCATATAAGCCCTTGCAGCCTGAAAGCTGGGAATGGTTCTGGTAGCAAAACTGCAGCCCTAAGCTCTGCAGTGAGTTGTGGATATCTAAACAGAGAAGGTGATTTCATTTTCAAAATTTGGGTTTCCTAAATGTTCAAAGTCCAGCTCTGTGCTGAGCAGATGCTCAGTGACCACCTAAGCTGTGTCTCATTTAGGGAACTCAGCCAAGGGATCTTTTTCCTGAGTCTGTGCTTTAGTCAAGTGTGCTCTATAAAAAAAAAAAATAATATTCTCTGTTCCAGAGCATTTAACAAACAGCTTTGTGGGCTGGGTGGGCTCTCAGGATGCAGTGGTTGATCTAAAGCAGCTCCACACTCAGCCCTGTGGGGACTCAGTGATGTGTCTGCAGAGCTTCAGACATATCTTAGGAAGCTCTAATTTTAAGACTTGAGCACTTATATCCTGATCCTAACCATTCCTCAGGGAAGGAGAGATAATCCTCTTGCAAACACAGCCTCCAAGCATGGCTGTGATCAACATTAGAGAAATCAGGGTTTTTTTACTAAATGCTTTCAGACAGTGGCATATCAGACACTGCAGGTGGGTCCTTCTGGGTCAGTGTTGTGTGACACAGCACTGCTGGCTTGGTAAGGCTGGACTTTCTGGCAGACCCTGGATTAGATGAAAATGGTTCTGCATTAGAATGAAAATTACATCTCTACTGGGGCACATTTTTGTCTTTTGCTGGACTTCAGTATCCTTCTTTCCTAAGATAAGGCATCTCTTAGCAGTAAATCTCCTTACATACACAGCAAGCACAAGATAAAGCAAAATAATAGCCTCTCTCCACATGCTCTTGATTAATTCTTCCTCTGAAATTGGCAGTTTGCTTCCTGAAGACTTGGTTGCCAAGACCTTGCTCACTTCTATATCACTCACCCTTCAAAGTGAAGAAGTAATTTCAAGAGGCATCATGTTTCCAAACATTAGAGGTTCAGGAACTTGATGAAAATTCTCTCAATCAGTAATTTCTTGTGGAAAAATTGTCATGGTTAATGTGCAATGTGGAGTGCATAGTTATCCTAATGCATATGGGACCAAACCATTTCAGACCAGAGGCAGAATCTGGGGCAGAACCATGAAAATTATTGAAATTTCTGCAATTACAGCAATTTGCACCTGTTGTCCAAGATCAGAATTTCCTTCTGCATCACTGTCTGGCCTGGAGTTACCAAGGCAGTGGTACCCTCAGCACAGCAGAGTGATGGCCCTTAGGGGAAATGGGATCTGTTGCATTGTTGACACCTTTACAGAAGTTGACAACCTGGTTATTGAGCTAGAATCCTGTATTATTGTTCTGCATCCCATGTTTTTGATTGGGAAAAACGTTACACTTTTGACTTGCTAGCCATGGCAATTCTCACACTCTCAGCATCTGCAGTGGGTGTTTTATCTAACTGAGATTTGGAGGTAGGGCTCTCCAGCCTCATACACTCCAATTTGTTGAGAACTGGAGCTAACAGGGGTCTGTTAGGCTCCAGATGTGACATTAAGCAGAGTAAAGTGGCAGAGATATTGCTGAGTGCAGTGTGGCATTTCCATCTACAGAAAATTGCAGCCCTCACTACGAACAGGCTGAAATGTGAGAGGGTTGCTTTGCTGAGCTCTGAGTGGCTTTGCAGCCTTCAATGGTGAACAAAGATGACAAGAAAAAGGAGAAGATTAGCAAGTGACACTGAGAAAATAATGCTCAGGTTCCTTCCTTAATGGCCAAACCCTCACCCAGGTTCTTCTGAAATCAGAGCACATTTGGTGACCCCAAGCCACGTGGCCAGTAGTGCCACCAGCCTGGAAACGCCAGGTTTAAAGCAGAAAGCTGAGAACAGAGAATGTATTTTGATTTTTCTGACCTTTTCTGCGCATTTCCTCTTTATTGATGACAAGGATGTAGTCAAAGACACCCCCCATGGTGCCAGATGTCATGAAGTGGGTGCCGTAGTCATCGATGAATTTGGCATACAAGCCATAGTTGTAGGTGTCTGGGAGGTCCTGCAGGGACAGCAGCACATCTTCATCCAAAACAATGTTGTCCCTTCTCATCTTGAAGCGGGCTGTCTGCACCTTGGTCACAGCTCTAATGAACCCAACATCCTGCAGGTAAAGAAAAGAGGAGCTGCAGTCATCATTAATTTAAACAAATTAATTTCTAGTTTTTAGGTTTGCAGGGGAAAGCCTGACTCTCTGACTGTCAGTGTATGTATGAAAACAAGCCTGATTTTAAATGAAATAATGGTAATTCTCTTTTTAAAGTCCCTTTCTGATGTGCTGTGGAGGTGGAGGGCCTTGGAGGGTTTTATTGATGTGTGAATGTGATCAGAGCTGGGCTCCACGTGATTCCCCTCCACTCTCCGTTTCTGCAATTTCTTTTTCTGGTTTCCTTTCCGTACCATTTATTCCCTTTTTGCTTTCTTCACAAACCCAATGAGTGACAAAGCACGAGGGTCAAGCCCAGCCCAGCAGAGGGGAGATTCCCTGCCCAGGAAGATGCTGATGGAGGGAGAATTTCCAGGATAAACCACCAGCTCCAAGGCTCCACCTCTATATTTCCCATTGCTTTGGACAAGTCCCCACTGCAACATGAGCAGTCCTTTAAATGATTCCTCCAATAACTGATCATCATTTAGCTGCAAACATCATGTGAGTCTGGACAAGGGCACAGTAAATACTATAATGGTGCTCATTTCAAACAGCTTTTAAGGGCATTTTAACTCAGAACACCATCAAAGTAATTCTTCTTTATTGTTTTCTGTCAGCAGCCCAGAGACAAGTGGAGATGGGGCACGGTAAATGTGGGAAATACCAGCACTCATGTTATTAGATTGGAAAGAGGTCATCACAGCCAGTCCATGATGTAAACCCTCTGTGAGAAGTACACCCTATTATCAGGTACTATTTTTTCAGCGTGGTGGTTTAACCTCCTGTAAAAAGTAGCCTATTTCTCCATCACAAGGCATCTCGTATTAATTTGAGCAAGATATATTTGCTACCAGAGATCACTCCTTGAGGATAATTGTTTTGATCAGCATCTTGATATTCCCTCCTCCCTCATCGTCACTTTTAAGCATTTTTTTATTTATGTGCTTAATGTAGCCATGAAACAGGATGGGGTGAGATGACATGCGCCGTGGCACTCCGTAATTCAATTTTATTCCCACTCCCTGTTTGCTAAAACATACCAAGAGCAGCAAACAGGATTACTAACGATCATACATTTGCAATTACATGAACAAATTAAGGTACAATTACCCTGTGTTAAAAAATGCAATTGAGAGAATAAACTGACATAAGTTACAGCCAGACCATGCCGTGCACAGATGATGTGTCTGGAGCAGATGCATCACTGATTTGGTTGGGGTTGTTGTTTTTTTTTTTACCTTTGCATCATATTGTGTGAAATTCTTCAGGGATCCTTTGCCACCTGATAAAGTGAGGCCCAGGTTTAACATGAGATCTCCACCTCCAGGCCCAATTCCAATGGTGAAGCCTGTTGTTTTGGATTTATCACTTTTAAGGGCGTCAAGCAGGTCCTTTGAATCCTCGTAAAACTCAAAAGCAAATCCAGAATCAGCATGAGTCTAAAATGAAAGGAGCAGACATTAATTTTTCAGGTGATTCCCTTCCTTTTTAATCTCTATTTCTTGAAGGAATACCTCTGTTAAAGCTCGTGATGCTCCTGACAGCACCAGCACTGACTTCAGTGAATGTGGAATAAGGAATTAAGTCCTGTGCCATTTCATTTGGAAATATGTGAGAAATGTGGATAAAGCCAAGCATTTTGCTTCATCCATCTCCAAGCAGGGGAGAGGTTTGTGTTTAGCCACTCAAAGCCAGAGCTGGTAATGGTACCTATTAAGACAGCCTGACACTTCCCATTATAAAACCCTCCTTCCAGTTCCCTCCAGCTCTGCCAAATCTTAACGATTTGGACTGACTTTTTTTTTCTCTCCAGCCTGCTTCTGGATGAATTTATTTAGGAGAAGAAAAATTCAACATCTATTTACAATGGCAAGGCTAGAAAACAAACATTGTTTTGCCTGTGTTTTAGGGAAGTGACCTTTTCCTTGACAGCTCCACTTTGCTGGCACGTGGAATCAAACAGCTCTGCTGAGTCTGGGCTGTGCCATTTGCCAGCTCTGTAAAAAGCCAGCCCCAAACTGGGGACTGAGGGACTCTGCCTGCTGGGAGGACATGAAAACTTACTTCCATTGAGTAATATTTCCCATGAATAATGTGTTTGCATTTGTTCATGTCACAGTGTGGTCAAGCCACCCACTTATGATTGTGGGAGACCCAAACTGAATCCTTGCTCTGCGTGGATCGGTGTCTAACATCAGATGTGACCTCATGGACTGTAAGTGTTGTGATCCCAGTGATAGGTTTTAGGATCCCTGTCTCACTCAGAATTCGGATTTATGCCCCTTGTAACCACGCCATACACTTAAAATGCTTTCAAATATTGAACAGCAGCATTGTTACCATTCTACACATGGCCAGCTCCATCCCCAGAGAGGCAAAAGGTTTGTGTAAGCTCTACAGCTCATTAATAGCAGAATCTAGAGACAACACCTCTCTCTTGGCTCTGACTGGTCCAGAGGAAGCAGTGGGGATGCCTGGGAGATAAAGCAGTGAATTCCCTACGTGCCAAAAACCAGCGTTTGCACCATCGAGTGCCTGCTGAGGTACCTTAAACAAAACCTACGGATGGAATGTACCTGATGTCTTTGTGGGGAGTTTGGCTTTTTAGCTGGGAAATGGCTGCTAAATTTGGCCTCCAGAAGCACTCACCAGGAACTGGAATATGTGGAAGTTGTAAGGCTTGCGGAAATACTTCTCGTCGTCTCCGTAGTGCAGGCGCTCGCAGGCGGCGTCGTACTGCAGCTCCCGCCACTCCCCGTTGTACACGTACTCACAGAGCCCCCCAAAAAACCCGGGGTCGTAAATGTTCTGTCTCCCTTCCTGTGTCAGGGTGTTGTATCTTGGAAAGAGGTAGCGTTCAGGAGGTTATCATAGCTCTGGTTTTATTTCCTCACTCTCTGTCACAGGTTCTCCTGACGCTACAGGTTATCTGTCCTCAAGGAACTGAAATAGGACTTAAAGCTGGGTTGGGTTTGTTATCTCGTTGCTGTCTCCTTCCCAAAGCTACCAGGAGACAAACAGCCATTTTATTTCCAAGGCACTAATTTGGACTCACACGTGAGAAAAGGAAGAAATCCGTGAAGTTGCCCAGCCCCTCCCAGCAAGTTCAGCTATGAACGTCCCAAAGTCCTGGAATTCCTCCAGGTTCCTCTTGAGCCTAATGCATCTCATTGTCACAAAGTGCTTCCTGGCATTCTCTGCAATTATTTTCTATCTTAATTTCATCTCTTCCTTTTTAATAATGGTCCCGTTTCTCAGGGTAGTTAACACCCTCCTTAGACATGAAGCCTGTGCTTTGCCAAGTCTGTCACTTATTATTTCCTTATTCCTCCTTCCTCCTGCTCTCCAGCCCTCACAGCTGCTGCCCTCTGAAATCCCTCCTATTACTTAGTATTCCATGTAATTCTGTGGCCCAAAGTGAAAGCGTTATTCAAACTAGACAGCAGCACTGCTCTTCTCAACAGGGAACCATCTCTAGGACTAAGACAGCAAATGCCATTGCTTTGTGTGTTCTGCAGGAGAAGCACTTCAGAGAGCAAAATTAAACAGGGTTCTCGGTGAAAATTAATGCATGCCTTGTAAAACTTTTGATGGATCCTCCCAGGCCCTTGGCCAGAGAGACATTTATCTCATGGAATGCAGAGAGTGTTGGATTGAGCTGATGGGAAAGTTACACAATGGCTGGCTCCATTCTCACCCTATAGCCCACATCCATAAAATCCTAGAATGGTTTGGGCTGGGAGGGACCTTAAAGATCATCCCATTCCAATCCCTCTGGCACAGGCAGGGCCATGTTCTCCAAGGGAAACTGAGCAGTAGCTCAGTCAAAACACAAGATTTTCAACAAGAGAGTCACAGCCACAATTTGCCTTTCAGTTTCATTTTATTCTGGGTTTCTCTTTTTGCCTCTATCACCTAATGAAAATTTGAAACTGAGCAGGGAAACATTTTTGTGGATAGGAGTATTTACCTATGCTCATGTGGAACTCAGGCTCTCTGCCTTGAATCTGTGCTCTGCAGTCCTAAATCCTGGAGTTAAATCTCCTTAAGGATGAATGCCAGCAGGGTGCTGTACCTCCAAAGTCTGCTGTTTGCTTTAGTCTATTACTTTTAACAACTGGAGAAGGCTGTGAGATAACTGGGATCTATTTTTTCAGGAGTATAAAAAGGGCATCACAAGTACTGTGGTCAGGTAATAGATCTGAGGCAGAATTTGAAATAGAAGCTGGAATGAACCCTCATTGCCCCCCACAGCCACATGGGACAGCACCTCCCCTTTGGGTTTTGCACAGCCCCCTATCAATTCATGGATCACTGCTATCACTAAGGAAGAGCAATATAAGAAACATAATCCTGTTTTGATTGCGAGAGGAGCAGCTATTGATTAATTACTCACCCTTGGACTGCTTTTTCCACCCCTGGGATTGGGAACAGATGTTCACAAGGGCTTTCAATATCTTCATCCTCACAGTTATCCTCATCAGAGCCATCTCTGCAGTCTCTGTCTCCGTTGCACACGAGATGCCGTTTAATGCAGCGCCCTAAAGTGCACAGATGCAGGCGGTGGCTTATCCACCCTCCAGAAATCCTGGCTGGCAGCTTGCACTGATTGTGCTGGTTTTCACCCACATCTCAGGGCCACAAGAGGTCATGCTGAGTGTTAAACACAGCTTTATTCCGTGGGGAATTTGCTTTTCCAAGCGTCTGGGACCTAAGCACAGCACGGAGTCCAAGCCGTGGCCACTCCCGTGGGCTTCCATCAGATGGGAATCAAGGAGAGGTCACCTCGCTGTCCTGACTTTATTTTCTAAAATCACACTCTTGGAAAGTTGCTATAGGAATAGCTTCACCCCTTGGCTTAAGGAAGTCAACTCCATCTTATTAAAGTGCACCTTTTCCTCTTCCTATTGCAAGAGGCATTTGGGGAGTTTATTGCAGTAATTAATTGCAAGAAGGGATATTTTCAGGGAAGGCAATGTGGAAGGGCTTTTGCTTCTGGAAGCATGGAGAAAGCCTTGAGGAGGGAGCTGTCACTGCTTAATTTACCCCAGTGGAGTGATGATAACCTGCTCCAGCTGATGAGCTGGTCACAGAGCTGACCTGTGGCTCCAAATTTCAGCAGAATTTTCATTAAATGCTCAGGAGGGAAGTTTGAGCCATTTGTATAGAAACAAAAATCTGTCAAGGCTAGTCAAAGTTTCAGAGAACAGCCGTTTTATATCCTAATCCTCAGAGCTGGAGGTGGCTAAAAATAAGTAAATCACCCCAACAGATTGCTGGTTGGATTGATGATTGAACTCTGTCTCTAGCAGGGGAGAAAGCGGCGCGTTGCGGGAGCGTTGTGCCCGCCGAGGGGAGTGTGAGCGTGCAGCACAGCAGTTGGAGCAGAATATTCCTACTCTCTTTGTTCCACTGAAAAATTCACATTCTCCATGTCACACAGCCTTCTTTTCTACCCAAATCCCAGCGTAAAGTGGATGGATTTCTGTAAGAGGAAAACACTGAAGAGGGGGAATTTCCTGCTTTCTCTCCTACTGGTTCTCCCTCCTGCTGCCCGGGGCAGGGCACCGATACCCCCAGGACCAAAACCTCTCTGGCAGGCGTTTGTGCCTGGGTCACTCACCTGTTCCCTCGCACTGGAAGTCCTGCCCACACCCTGGTGGCTCTGTGCACGTTGTCTCAGCTCGACAGGCTTGCTCATCCCAGAGCTGCCCAGCGCAGCGTCGCCCTCCAAACTCTGCTGGCTGCACCAGCCGCCGGTAGCGGTGCTGCACAGAGACACATCCACGTGTATCCCCCACAGGAATCCCCTCCCCAGGCCATAAAGCAATCAAAACTATCATTTTAATATATATTCCTATTTCTATGTGTGTGTGTGGCTTGAAGACTTCATATGTAGTAAAGGCAGGAGAGTCAGCAGAGAGTTGGGAGCTCAGATTTGTCTGGAGTTCATACGTGTGGACTTAGAGGGGGCTGGAAGGACTGTTTTAAAAATATCTCTATTTTATACCTTGGAAAAATATGGCATTTTTCCAGCTGCATATGCTTTGTCCTGCAATGCACCAGGCTCAGATGGACACAGACACTAATTACAACACTGATCCTGCAACATTTCTGATGGATTATTAATGAGAAATGCTGCTCTTTAAACTAGGAAGGGAAAAAAGAAAGGGAGAAGAGCCATATTATTTACTGATAATATACTGTTTATAAGCACAGGAACAAAAAAGGCAGGGAGAAGATAAACTCAGTAGAAAGCAGAATTATGTCAGGTATTTGAAAATAAATTCTCAAAGTATGAAGACATATGTGAAATGATATAAAAATACGAGAAGAAGAGCTGATGCATGAAGGCTGCTTCTAATTTCTTTTTACCGGACTATTTGCATTAAAAATCAAGGGATACTTAATTAAATCTGAGACAGAAAAGGAAGAAAGTCTTGGGCAAGTATTCTGGCCTGATTCTTCCACCATTTGCCTTGATTTTGGTTTTCCTGTTCTGCTGCCTCGAATGAATTTATTCCCCAGCTTACACCAGGGTAAATAAGAGCCTCTCTAGCAGAGGAGCATTTCCATCATATTTGGATGAGTTTACTGGATGCTTCAGAATGATGAATATGTATAATATATATAATTAATGTGTGTACATCCTCATCACAGACACATCTGAAGATGAATGAATACATTACAGTGGATCCTTACTTTTTTCTCTTGGCAAGGGAAGCAATCAGTCCATCCTGACCACTGGCTCAGCTGACAGTCGACAGGAGCTGGAGAATTAACATTTCTGCTGCTCCTTCTAGGGAGGGGAAGAAAGAGTGGTCTGAGGTCTTTGAAGCTGTGTTTTGAGAGTGGCTGGAGGCTGGAAGGGGCAAAATTATCTGTGTGTGTGTGTTTTTCCACCAGGAAGCTGGTCTGTAGGAAATGGGAAGCATCCCAAGATGTCCCATCCAAGTATTCACCATCAGAATTGAACAGGGCCTGCAGGTGCAGTACTTGGGGATCTTGCCTTGGGATTCCTGCTCTCCCAAGACATCTTTGCCCTTTCCAATTGGTAGATTGCAATTATATATAGATACATATATAGATATCTATATATATGAGCAACCATCCTGAGTAAACAGAAGGAATGTCACGGAGAGACGGGTTTTAAAGAAAAGCTGATTTTTTGCCTTTCTTTTCAGAAGCACATCACAATCTCCAGGAGCAGGGATGTTTATCACTACTGAGCCTGTTTTGAAGTCACTCTCTTTACACCAGTGTGACCTCCCAGGATTTTTCCCAGCAAGTGGGAAATCAGATCCTGGTTTCCCTGGGCTTTGTGGAGGGGTGGGAATGGCTGCACCAACAGTGCTGAGAGAACAAGGTACAAAGGACCTCGGCTAAGAATTTGCTGGTTGAGTGTTTCTAAAACAAAATACACAAACTCTGAAAAGAAGAAAATAACTAAAGGAATATTATGAAAGGAGAAAAGGGCAAAGGTACAGTATTGTAGTGGCTCTTGGATTAGACTCTCTGCACATACTGTGAATATCACTACACAACAGCCAGCAAATACTTCTCCTGCCTCCCAGTCCAGTCATTATGATCTCTAGTTCTGTCTCTCCTCCTAAAACCTTCATTTCATGAGCCATTTCTTTGTCTTGAGGAGCAATCTGTGACGTACAAATACAACCCTGCGTATCCACAGCCTTCAAAGCATTTGAGGGTTCATTCTGAGTCAGAACACTATTATTTTTATTATTATTTTGGTGATTAACTAGTGAGCAGTCCATTTCACCTACAAGACTGCGGTCCAAAGAGAAATATTGATAATTAGCAGAGGTACATAGCTGATGTGGGATCCACCAGAAGCTGGGGAAGAGAGATTCACTGAATGGAAGCCACAGCAGCTCAGAAAGGGAACCTGTGGGTGCAGACTGAAAACCCAGGAGGCTGCAGATGAACCCAGAGCTGGAGGACGTGCAGGTATTGATGCCTTTTTGCTCTGACAGGAGGATTTGTGGGCTGCATCCTTCAGCACTTCTCCAAGTACTTAATTGGCTCGCCTTCGATTGGATTTTACATTTCCCTCTTCATTATTCTGCCTTGTTTGATAAGTTCATCAAACATCAAAAATCTCGTCTTTGTTCATTTTCAAAAGGGATTATCGGAATAAGCCTTCATAATTAAGTGTATCACTACCACAGTTTTTTTTTTCTTTCTGCCTTCTCCTTGTCTCCATGTTCCAATTATCACTGATACCTTTTTTTGATCCTCCTAAATCATATTTGCCTTTACAACAAGCTTGAAATTAATAGCTGTAGAAAAAAAATAAATCCACCCATTTCCCTATCATGACACTATAGCTTTAGAAAAAAATGTAACTTGTTTATTCCTTTCCTTCAAAGCCCAAGTGACACTCAGATAGGTTAACAATATTGTTCATGGGGGAAAAAAAACCTGAGGTGTGAGGATCTGGCTTGGACTGAAAACTGGGTTACTCACATGCACTTGTTAGCTTCATGTTGTCGAGTGTAAAATAATTATAATGCAAAAGAATAGGAAAAATATTAACTCATAAATCATCCTGTATAGAGAATTCATTTCAAGTGCCCAAACCCAGCCTGGTAATTTCGGTAAGGAAGTTTAAGAAGGCTTAATAGTCATCTGTAAAACCATTGTGCAAACAGTTCCTTTAAGAAGGAATTACAGTGACTGGCTTGGGCTTTGGACAGATGCCAATTTTTAATTTAATTT